>NW_024412420.1:6560837-6597441 GCF_014898765.1 Herpailurus yagouaroundi | reverse complement strand
AAAAAAAAAAAAATAAATAAATAAATAAACATTAAAAAATTAAAAAAAATAGTATAGTACGTTATCTCTCTTTCAAAAAATGGAATTCCAATTCCTTTCACAATTAGAACTGACTGCAATAATAGAGCATCTACAGTGGGGTTCATGTTTTGCTCCTGTAGGATTATCCAGTTATAACTGGACAAGCAAAATGTGAATGGTGCCAGAAAGGAATATTTTCCCTCGAGGCCTGAAAATGTCCTCATCCAAATGGAATACATGCTTTTGGGTTAATGAAATAGGTGTTCTCTGGAGTTCATCTGAGGACAAAGTATTAACAGCTCATCTCAGGGGAGACAGTGGCAGTAGCAGTCATGTGCAGTAATGACTTTAATAATTATTTAATATGATACAACAGTTGAGTGAAGATCCAGAAGTTCCTGCCTTCAACAACAGAGTACTAATATTACCACTACAGATAAATATATTTAAAGATAATAATGCCATAGATATAGGAGATTTTAAAATGTTTTATCAGTTTTACACTTTGAAAGTACCATTTTACATCCATATGTCCTCGCAGCAAGCCTGTGAGATAGACATTATTGTTTTTAACTTAAAAGATACGAAGCAGAACCTGGGTGGCTCAGTTGGTTAAGCATGTGACTTCTGATCTTAGCTCCAGTCTTGATCTCAGGGTCGTGAGCTCAAGCCCCGTGCTGGGCTCCACACTGGGTGGGAAGCCTACTTAAAAATATATATATTGTATGTTAATAAAACAGTCATATATTTCGGGGCACCTGGGTGGCTCAGTCGGTTGAGCATCCCACTCTTGATTTTGGCTCAGGTCATGATCCCAGGGTTATGGAATCAGGCTCTGCACTGGGCATGGAGCCTGCTTAATATTCTCTCTCTCTCTCTCTCTCTCTCTCTCTCTCTCTCTCTCTCTGTCCCCCTTTCCCCCTTTCCTCTCCCTCTTCCTCTTCCTCTCCCTCTCCCTCTCTCCCTCTGTCTCTCTCCCCCACTCGTGTGCTCATTCCCTCTCTCAAAAAAAAAAAAAAAAAAGATCAAGGCTTAGATAACTTGAATAATTTACTTCAGTCACATGCTTGGAAAGGGCAATGCCAGACCCCTAACTCGGATCTTCTAATATTAAGTCCTACAAATCTCATAGGTGTACAGTTAAGTCATTATGTCACAATTGAATTGGATTTTTTTCCTTTTTTTTGAGCATATAAAATGGCAAGATGTGGTATTCTCAGTGGTATCTTAGATTTGATAAGCTATGATGACCTCTTGGAGTCTTGGCCTCCTGTCTGTAAAGTAGGGATACAGTCTTCCTAAGTCTCAAGGATTGAGGGAACTAGTATAAAAGTGCTTTGTAAATTCAAAGCACTATATAAATATAAGATTGTGTTTTACAGTTCATTTTTTTTTATTTTTATTTTTTTTTTTGAGACAGAGAGAGACAGAGCACGAGTGAGGGAGGGTCAGAGAGAGAGGGAGACACAGAATCCGAAACAGTCTCCAGGCTCTGAGCTGTCAGCACAGAGCCCGATGCGGTGCTCGAACTCACGGACCATGAGATCGTGACCTGAGCTGAAGTTGGATGCTTAACTGACTGAGCCACCCAGGCGCCCCTAGAGTTCGTTTTTTATGTCAGTTAGAATTGGCCAAAATTTACCTCATCTTAAATTTGCATGATTTACAAATATTCAGAATAAAGCAGTAAGGCTTAAGGAGCTTTAATAACTTCCAGTCAGGTAGAGAGGGATACCTAACTCATTGGTAGCAGTGGCTTTCTCAGGTCAGATTGGGAGAATATGTGTTTGTTTTTGTATTTGTTTTTTTTAGAAACCTTTATATTTGATTTTTTTTTCTTTTTTTAGAGTGAGCATTTGTTAATTCTAAAATTTAAAGCATCCCTTTTAAAAGTAAGTTTTAAGCATCATGGAAACCTCACAGTAAAAAATTTCTTTTTGGAAGCATTTACAAAACAATGCATACAGAAGGAATAATAAATGTGCCCTGATAAAAATCTTGAAATGGAAGATATAGAGTCAAAAACTTAATCTTTAATAATATTTTTAAAAAATGTGCGACTTTATGAACTTATGTAACCAACATTACCAGTTAGACTAAAAATGATTAGGTCTTGGGACTATACGATGCTGCTTGTGTTTCTTGTTCCTTTGGGGGTTTTTAATTTTTTTTTTAATGTTTATTTATTTTTGAGAGAGAGACAGAGTATGAGTGGTGGAGGGGCAGAGAGAGGGAGATACAGAATCCGAAACAGGCTTCAGGCTCTGAGCTGTCAGCACAGAGCCCTACGTGGGGCTCGAACTCACAAACTGTGAGATCATGACTTGAGCCAAAGTCGAATGCTTAACTGATGGAACCACCCAGGTGCCCCTCTTGTTCCTTTAAAATAACCACCAAATGCTAATGAAAGTAGAAGTCCAAGTGGGACAGAGAAGGAGCATTGGAAGTGAGAAAAACCTGCTTCTTGAACAAGATTTTTTAAGCCTTAGGTAAATTCCTCAACCTCAGTTTTGTTCCATTTATGAAATGGAAAGTAGGAGCGTTAAGGCTCATTACGTCACAGGATAAGATGAAGTATCATTTGTGAAATTGCCTTTAGTTTTTATATAAAAAAATAGTTGTTTGTATCCTAAATCATATCTTTGTCGAAAAGATAGATTCATTTTTACTTGTACAGAAGCAGAATAGTATAGTAAAAAGACTATACTTTGAACCTTGTAAGGTTCAAAATCTAGGCCTGCCACCTAATAGATTTATGCTTCGGGGGTTCTGTAGTCTCCCTGAGTCTCATTTTCTTCATCTATGAAATTGGAGATATCACCAACTCATAAGATTGTTTAGAGGATTAAAATAATGTATCTGAAGCGGCTAGCTGATTAAAGATAATGTTTAAAGTGGCTCCCACCTGGTAGGACTCAATATATATCATCATTATCTTCATCATTATAATCTTCATCATTCATTGTCATTATGTAAAAAGAGTATTTTGTTCTTGCAACCTAATCTGATATAAACTATTCTCTCCCCACCCCCCCTTTTTCTTTTCTTTTTTCTTTTTTCTTTTGAAAGCAAGAAACCTTAGAAGGTGGTGAAATATCTCTACTAATGTCGATTTATGTAATCTATCGTTATTAAATTACTCCACTGAGAACGTGTAAGAAACCAAGTGCTAAAATGCCTAAAAACAGTTGCCAAGTAACATTTCATTCTTTAAAAGAGCAATAAAGAAACCCAGCTTCAGCTGAAATTTATTTCATGGCAATGAAGTTTGAAACAATAAAGTTTATGTCTAACTAGCAACCTCAAGGGCTCTCCAAATGTCATAGTCTTGTATAAGGAGAGGAAAAACTTGCTGAGTTTGTATAGAAGATAGCAGTAGTAAAACTTCCCGGGAATGGGTACAGCTAGCCACCAGCTCACTGTGAACCCTTGCACTAGACTTCCACAGGCATTTCACTCATACGAGAAAGGAGTAAACCTTATAGATACCTGGTGGAAGAATGCGCCAAATAGTAATGCTGATAGAATGCTCCTGGTATGCTTGAGAAAAACAGGACAGTATGGATAGAGAAGGCCAGTTCGTGGTATCACTCAATCCTCAACCTGTTTGCTTTCATAACAATCTATTCTTTTAAATTTTATTTATTTAAGTAATCCCTACCCCTAACATGGGGCTTGAACTCACAACTGCAGGGTCGAGTTACAAGCTCTTCTGACTAAGCCAGCCAGGCACCCCAATAATCTGTTTAATATTGGCCTCCTCTCTACCTCCAGCTCTCTCTTTCACTCCCGTATTTTTTTCTCTTCATAGGACTTCACACTATTTTTTTTCATGGTTTACTTGTTTATTGTCTGTCTCCTCTATTAAAGTATGAGCCCCTTGAGAACAAGGATCTTGCATATCTTGATCTTTACAATTTAGTAACATCTAGTTACTAGATCCTAGTTTCATTCCTAGGATTTTTAAAAATAGAAATAAATACCCATCATATGAATGAATGTAATATATAGCAAATCCACACAAATAGACGTCAGCCAGTTCTTTCCATAAATATTTGTTGAGTACCTACATATCAGACACTAAGATCAGACTCTGCTCATGTTGAGGATGCCCCTGTAGTAGAAAGCAAGCAAGCAAGCAGGAATGAGGTAGGAGAGACTTGTGGAAGAATGGAATTAACTCTTCCCTCTCATACATACTAACCCTAGGTGGGTGCCACACACCATCAACAGGGGCTTTGAGACCAAAATATTTCCATGAATGACCACACCTTTTTTCCAGATCTGATAGAAGGGGAGTGAGACTATAGGCAGTTTCCTATAAGAAATCCATGAATGTCAGGGAGGGTGATGCTTCAAAAAGAGCTGAAAAAAAGAAAGAAACCAAAGTAAATCTGTAAAAGTGGACCTTGAATAGCCCAGGCAGAAAAAGAATATGAGTGGTGTTTTCATTAAAGTGGATCATAGGCTGGTGTGTACCAAACTGTTATAATAGGGAAGCACTTCAACTATTATAAAACCTGCTGGGATTGTAGTTCTACCAAAAGAATCTAAAGAGGATGCAGTTGTTTAATTATATATATATTTGGGCATATACCACAGGTTCCAGGAATTGTTTATTTATCTAGACATATACCACAGATTCCAGAGTCCAGTTTTGTTTTATTTTAAACTTGGGTTAAATGGGTTTGTTCTCATGTTTAGAGACTATGGATGGGAATGTGGCTTATGGAGTAATAATTCCTAAAAGATGAACTCTACTGCAGAACTTCCCTTACAGTGTCAACAAGAAGGAAAGGGCAGAGGTGTACATATAATCAAGGGGAATTTCAGAGTTCTTTGATGAGCTTAGATGTTCAAACAAATATACAAACGTTGGAGAAAGAGACAACCTAGAACTAACAAGAATGCTTAAGAATAGTGGCAGGAATGTTAAAGCCAGGATCAACCTATGCTTTTGAAAAAAACTTTTAAAGATGAGAAAAGCTATATTTGAAGATAAAGAGAAAGTAGATTTGGTATGTTAAATTAACATAGAGGGGGAAAAGTCTAGGTAATGTAATAGACTCTCTTTGAGTAAGGGTTCCCATGATCTTTCCTTCCCAGTGTTCATACTTTCTGTGATCCTGTCCCCTGGAGTATGTGCAGGACCTGTGATCTACTTCTAACCAATAGAACACAGCAAAAACAGGATGTACATGATAATATTGCATAAGATTTTAGTGCCCACTTGCTGGAGCCTCCTACTCCTTCTTGGCTTCAAAGAAGTGAGCTCTTACGTTGGGAGACCCACATGGCAAGAAGCCAAAGGCAGCTTCAGGTGGGTAGCCAGGGAAAATGAAGCCTTTAGTTCTAAAACCGCAAGGAATTGAATTCTGTTGACAGTAACAACCTTCCCCAGTCAGGCCTCAGATGAGACTGCAGCCTTGTGAGACCCTAAGCAGAGTACTTGGCTATGCCTCGCCCAGACTCCTGACTCACAGAAGCTGTAAGATAATAAATACATGTGTATTAGTCTAAGCTAGTCAAATGTGTGGTAGTTTCCTACACGGTGATAGAAAATATCATCAACCAGTTACACAGTAATAGAAAATATCAACTACTGCCCTTTGCTTCTGTCTTCCCAGTTGAGAAAACAACCTTCAGAATGGCATGGCTAGAATTTTCCCTGGAATAGAACATTCCTTCCTATTAGAATAAAAGATACAAATTACATTTAGAGCTTTGAGTCAACCTTCATACTCCCCATGAGATGACTCTTTTCTACCTCCTTCACCTCTTTGACTCTTTTCTATCCAAAGGAAATATTGGTGGGGGGCGGGGGGGGGAAGAGGGATGGAAAGGATACTTTTTTACAAGCTTAATTAAGGCATCAGCCTCTAGAAACGGCTGCCATTATGTTAGAAATGCTGTCATGAATCTTCCTAAGAGAGCTGCTTTCCCTCCTCACCATGTGATGTTGTCTCTTTCAGCTTAGCATTCTCACTACCTATTACAGTGCTTGACACATGATTGATTCTCCAAGACCATTTGATGAATGAATTCCTTGTTAAGTTACCTAACCCATAAACCTAATAAGAAAGAAAGTCATCCTTCCCTACTGTGGTGTTCTTCCCCTTTAGACTTTTGGGAATGAAAAGGCAAGCATGACATTTATTTATGTACAGGGAAGCAAATGAATAAACCCAGAGAATACAGAAATGAATGAATTGCTTTTTGTAAATAAAAGGAACCTTAAAAACCTAATATGAATACTGATTATTTCATAATTGTCTTTTTTTCTCTTCAGTCTACCAAGTTGTGCTCAGTTTTATATGAGACATATTCAGTGTTGGTAGATGCCAGAAGCTTAATTGTCTGACTCCAAATGATACTGACATAATGGACTCATTTGCTATGCCTCCATTCTCTATCTTCACATCACATAAAAGTACAAACCTTTTATAACCTGACAATAATTGAAATGCCTTTATCTTTTATTCATTTTATTTTCAGCTTCCTTCTTTGTAGACCCCTAGTGGAAACATAATTTTAGCATTATTCATTCCTGTTTGGTACACTGAATGCCTGGTCCATTGTACCTCATTTCTGGCAATCTGTGAAGTTTTTATAAATACTTTGTTAATTTAATTTGCTGTTGGACATTACTGATAACAAAATGCCCAAAAGATTTGGTTTAATTTACATAACATATAAGTAGAAAATGATCAAAAATAGATGCTCCATTGCTTACTGTCCATTTCAGAAACGTGATATTGTTTTCATCTAAACTAAGGAAATAAAGTATTTAAACTCATAATGTCCTTATTTATGAGTTAGGAGATTACATATTTGTTGAATTGAAACTTTCATTTATATAAAGGGGCTCAATGATTATGGGTATTGCCTGAGAATGTGGATATTTAAAAACAAATAGCAATTACTTCCTATTACTTCTCCCCTACAGTCTATCCTCTAGTGGTCTTTAATGCATAAACCAGACCCTATCATCCACATGACATCTTGGACCAGTCACATTGGTCTATTTATAGTTCTTCAAACATACCAAATTCATTTCCACCCCAGTACCTTTGTACTTGCGGTTCTACCTCCCTGGATTGATCTTACTTCAGATCTTCACAAGGCTCACTTTCACACCCCTGTCTGTATTCTAATATCATCTTCTGAAGAGGCTTTTCCTAGCCTATCTATCTAACATAGTAAGTAGCCCCTGTTACCACTACCGATCACTCATGATTCCTCTACTGTTATTTGTTTTTTTAAAAGCACTAATTGCTCCCTGAAATTGTGTCTGCCCTACTAGAATATAAACTCCAGGAAGGCAGAGTCCTTACTCACCTTCTTCACCACCACAGCCCCAGAATCCATCATTACAGCAGTCCATCCTCCATATGTAGGAATTGAATAACTAAGTGAATAAGATCATAGAGGTAGGTCACATAGGATAAAGAGAGACAAGGAAGAGAAATCAAAATGGCACTGAATTTTTGAGCCTGGATTATTGGCAGGTGGTAGAACCATGAAAATTCACAAGTAATCCAGAAGAAGGACAAGTTCTGTATTACACACTAGCACTAGGAATACTGACATCTAGAGGGAGATAGGGAGGGACCACAGGGTTGGAAATGTTGCTGCAGGGATTATTCTTATGGTTCTGATAATTCAAGCCCTAATATTGCAGAGAAAAGGTGTAACAGGGGAAGAAAGAAAAGTCAGGGACAACTTAGAGGAGGAAGGGGAGCCAGATGGGGAACAGAAAGGATGATAGAAGTAGAAACTAAGAATATTGCTGGGAGGTTTAAAAAAAAGCAAAAACAAAACAGGAAAAGAGATTTTCAAGGAGAGATTGGAAAGTGGTACTAAATGCTGGTAACAAGAGGACAATATGTGGGAAATGGGCCAGCTTTGACTGTAAGCATTTGTGACCTTTACGAGAGAATCTTCGGTAGATTGGTGAGGGCAGATATGCATCTTACACCAACACTGTCTCCAATGTCAGTTGAATCTTTCTTCTGTGATTCATGGGGCATTTCAATATCTCTTAAGACCTCCTGTTCATATTGTAAATATCAGTTATGTAACTCTAGTTTAAAAGGTGTAGGGTTGGGTGGCCTAAGTGGCTCAGTTGGTTGAGCGTCTGACTTCAGCTCATGTCATGATCTCGCAGTTTGTAAGTTCGAGCCCCAAGTTGGGTTCTGTGCTGACAGCTCAGGGCCTGAAGCCTGCTTCAAATTCTGTGTCTCCTTCTCTCTCTGCCCCTCCCTGACTCATACTGTGTGTGTGTGTGTGTGTGTGTGTGTGTGTGTGTGTGTGTGTCTCAAAAATAAATATTAAAAAAAATATTTTAAAATAAAAAAAAAAACAAACAAGGTTAGGGTTAAGGGAAGAAAGGTATGGGAAATGGAACTGAATCTAAACTGATCCTACAGCATATGTTGGAAGTTACTTAATCTGAACATGTTCTTGCCTGGGCCCAGGTTTCTGTGATTTTCTAGAGAGGGATGCCATGTGCTCCGATAGCTGTCAACGTGTCATTTAAATGTGTGCCTAGTTTTTCTAAATCAAGAAGTGCTAAGATAAGAGGGAAAATGTTAGTTAGGCCAGCAATATTTTTATTTTATTGTCTGCTGACATAAAAAATGTGTTAAACTTTATTTTCATTATTTTGCAAAGATCTGAAAAGAATGAACAAGCAGGAAAACTTGCTCATAATCCAGTACCAAGAGGCAACCATTAGTTACATTTTGGCCTTGTTAACTTTCAGTCCCTTTTTTTCCCCAACTTTTTAAAACTTCTAACATTTTTATGTTGTTTTTTTATATAATGGGAAAAGGAGCACAGTGGCTAACAGTGTGGACTCAAGAACCAGGTCTTCTGGATTCAAATCCCATATCTTCCTCTTATGAGCAACATGACCTTGATGAGGTTCATAACCTGTCTGGGCCTCAGTCTCCCCACCTGTAAAATGTAGGAACAACCAATTCTTTTATAAGCTCATTTGGTCTGATATCTGGGATACAAAAGAGTTGACCCCATACCCTTTCCACCTTTCCAAGCTTACTTATTCCATATTCCCCTCCCCTGGCAGTCTTTTGGAAAGCTTCTCATCCCATTTGTCATTTTGTCTATCATTCTCCTGATGTTTTGTACTTTTGTCATTTGTCTTGCTGTGCAAATCATTGTTTACGAATAAGATCTAGGGTAGGAGCCACCTCTACTCCTGGAGACTTAACTAAAATGAGAAACTGAGGAACCCAGTTGAGGATTATGCTTGTCTATAATGGCCTTAAAGTTGTACCACACTGTACCCTCACATTAAAGTCAAATATGGCCTGGATCTGTTCTGCAATAAAAAAGGGTAATAAACTAATTAAAGCATTTGATTGTCTGTATCAGAGTTATTATCCTAAAAAGCCATTAACCATACAATGATAATCAAATGACTGGATGGGCCGTTAACGGTAATATGTCCCTTAGGGAAGCACATCACAACTGTGTGCGCTGTGTGCAGACTTTGTGACAGAAATGTCTCTAAGACTAGGCTAACTGTGAACTATTTAAGTAAGAGAGAACCCAAGGGAAAACAGTTTCTTCTTCTTCTTCTTCTTTGTTTTTCTTTCAGGAAAGGATAATTGGTCAAATTACCCTTTATCCTGTTTACTTCAGGAAAATAATTGGTCAAATAGCATCAAGGCAGAACATGGCCATAAAAGATGCAACACCTCTCTGGTGGTTTCATGATTGAAAACAAAACCCCGCCCCGAGTCCGCCCCATCAAACTCAATGGATCCTTTGGGCATGACAATCATGGATCTATTTTCCAGAGCCAACCTTGATTTTGAGTGTTTTGGCACCCTTTTAATTACTGTCCTGATTTGGGGATCCAAAAAAGAAGAGTTGAAGTATCTATAATGTCCTTTCTTTGTGAGCAAGGTTTTTTGGCCAACTTTAGCCTTTCTTGAACACATCCTTGCTCTGTCCTCCTCCTATAATGTAGTGGATCTGTCTTTATCGATAAGGTACTGCAAAGTTCTGTCAAGTGCATTGCTGTGCTTTGGGTTGGAGGGTTTGTATGAACAGCAAAATGCTACTTTATTGCTTGAGAAGATGGTGAATTGACATTAACTTAAGGAAACAGACTGCTGCAGGTTTTTCTGAGTATCTTGCAGTAAATCAACCTTCAAAGACTTCCTTAGGAAACACATTGGCTCTTTTTAAAAATATAAATACATTAAACAAAGTTCTTAAATCATCTAGCTCTTTTTTCTAATTTGAAGTTAAGGAAAATATATCAGTATGTAATATGACTTCCTAGGGAGTTGAACAACAGAAGACTTGGATGTGCTGAATCCAGCCAACAGCTATCAACCTCATTCTCTGTGTGTTTTCATTCGTTAGGAGTGGGCTAGGAGGAAGATCACATTAATGCGGCTATTTGTGTTTGCCTCAGCCCATCACCTTGAACTTTTCTCCCAAAGAGTGACAAATTACGTTCTTCTTCCCAAATGGAAGTGCAAATTTTGTTCATGCATTTCCTGAATTTTTAACTACACCCTCTTTTTGTTGTTGTTCTGTGAAGTAGAAACCACTGTTTGTTTTCTCTGTAATGAAGTACAAAGATGGAATTATGTTTAAATAAGCTGTTTACTCGCATATTTGTGACTGTTACCAGGTCACAATTTATAATAGTAATTCCTCAGCAGGGTTCTGACAGTAATGAACCTGAAGCTCAGAGTTGTAAAGAAATTGCAAAGGGAAGCACACCTAAGTAATGACATTTGTTAGGAGATAGAGACGTCATCTCCCAGCACCTAGGATTATTTTTTATATTTACAGCTCAGGAGTCAAATCTGAACTCAAGTTGACTGATCAGAAATAATTCACGCGCTGGGTTTACCAACAGTGAAAAATAACAGAGGAAGACTTCTTCAATTCTCTTTCTGAATTGTTAGGGACAGACATGATACAGCTTAGGCCTCTTGCCTTATAGCATTAGTGGTTCAATACAGGAGCAAAGACAAACGCCAGAAAATAATGACTTGTTTGATTGTTTATATTTAAACTAAAACATCTAAGCTATTTATTTTCTCATGTCTCAGGGACTAAAAAGTTTCATGAGAAATACACATTCGTAACTTAAAAAAAAAAGGAATACACACTTGTAATGTATTTTTTTTTTTTTAATGCTCAAAGGAGATAGTACCATTTCCTGAAGACCTGATCAGTGCATTCAAAACATTGCTGTGGAGCATATTCTCATTTGAGAATATAGCTTAGACATTTTGTTATCTAAATACTTTGTGGTACTTGTGTTGTTTCCAAAAGCCATCAAGCACCTAAATCACAACACACAGATGTGTGTTCACTGTGATATCACATTCAGAAAGCCATGGAAGCAAAGGAAATCTGTTGGAATGCACAGGGCAGCAAGCAGGCTTTCTTTTCTATTTGGTTGTTGGCTTGCCATGTAACATGCCAAGTTTCCCTCTCTTCACTCTACTGCCTAATGACGCTACAGAAACTTAATTGGTATTTCCAGATAAAAGATTTCACAGAAACTTAATTGGTATTTCCAGATAAAAGATTTCACAGAAGCACAAATTTTATTATCTGGCTTTCTGTCTAGTGGTTGCTCTTAGTACACACTGAATATAACCTCTTAAATATGAAGGTAACATGTTAAGACTATGAGGTCAAAAAGGATAATTATGGTTATAACTAATTATCATGTAAGTTAACCAAATGTAATTACAAAGCATTTAATTGTTAACTTTTGTTTAAACATGATTTTCTTATTTGAGTGAAAGGCAAAAAAAACACATTGGCCCTTTGTTGTTCTTTTATAGCAGTGCTCAGTTATGTGACCTAGATTTCAATTCTCTGTAGTATTTCCTGTACAAAACCAGTGTATTCCCCTTCTGCACACCTACCACTAATAATAAAATATGAGTCAGCTACATAGAGCTACTATCTGTGTAAAGTTTTTAATCAAAACCTTTTGTTAATGAAAAACAAGTGCATAGAGCTATTATAATGCAGATGAGCTAATAAACAAAGTATAATTAAGAATCTTTCTAGAGAGAAATTTCTCAGGAGGTAAATATTTAAAGATTCACTGTTAGGTTTTTTTAAAAAAATAATGTACTTTTTGTCTGCTTAAAGAAATTTCTTTTTCTTTGTCTGATGTCATCTTGAAATTCTCGGTAGGCAGAAACTGTGACTCTTTAATTTGATATTGTACTAAACAAATATTTTTTGAGCTCTTCTCTTCAAAGAATCTTTCTTGTTATTACAATCTACTGTTATAATCTCTCTCTCTTTTTTTTAATGAGTATGCACACTGGAAAGTGAAGCACTCTCCAGTTCTATAGTATGCCAAGTAATATGGCAGATTTTATATTTTTAAATATAAAAAAAGATACTTACACTGGGTTTGTGAAATTTTGCCTTTGTAATCCATTCATATTTTGATGATAACCAAAGTTCTTAGGCAACCATTATGCTATAACATTACTGTCAGGAAATTGGAACAAATTCCAGGTTATTTCACTGAACATGCATCACATGGTCAAGGCTTCCTAACACTCTGGTCTTGACTAAATAGCACAGCACTCATTTAAGAAGTATGTATCTTAAAGAAACACAGATCTGTTCAAATCGGCAGCACTAATAGAAAATAAAATGATAGTTTCAGCTGTATCTATATAACATCAAACATCTGTGTTATGAGCAAATGCTGACTCCTCTAGCTGTTTCCAAAGGTACAGATGTTTACATTATATGAGCAAAACAACTGAATGATGGATTGAATGGTTTTAGCTTGTATTTGAATTGTTACCATACTCTCCGAATACTGCTGTAAAAGCATTCTTCTTTAGGGTCTATTCCCTCCCTCGATCATCTCATCGCTTTTATTCCTTCCTTCCCTCTCATCCTTTCTTCAACAAATATTGATCGAGTACCTGCTATGTGTCAGACACTGTGTGTTGAGTGAGAGAATAAAATAGACATGGCCTCCCCAGAGCATACATTTGATGGAGAGTAATTGTACATCCTTTAAAAGTTTAATTATATACTTACAAATTGTGGTAAGTGTTCTAAGGAACAAGAATAAGGTGCTATGTATTTATCCAACAAATATTTTCAAGGGCCTACTATGTGTCAGGCGAGGTTCATTGTAAACAGGGATGAATGAAACATGATCCCTATCCTTGCTGAGCTTATGTACAGTTAAGGAAAACAAACAATAAACAGGAAGACCAATAAATATGTCATTTCTGTTGAGGAAGTTCAATGACTGTAGTGTACATGTTGCTCTGATAGAAATGGAGGGAGGGCAGGGACCATCTGTCCATATGACAAGCTTTCAAGTGGAGACTGGAAAGATGACTAGGAGCCAACCATCTAGAAAGCTAATTAGGGATCAACCCAGGCTGAGGCAAAGAGCTGCCTACTCCAAGAATTGAAAGAAGGCTAGAATAGATTCATTTAGCAAGATGGGGAAGATTTCGGGGAGGATCCGCTTTTGAGACATAAAACTTAATTTTGGAAAAATCAGGTCTAATTTGCCTATGAGACATCTAAGTGGAGACGTTATTGGGGAGTTGCTTATACTAGTCTGGAATCAGAAGGAAGGGCTGAGTTGGCCAAATGTGATAGTCATCAGCACATGTAGGTTTTTTAACATTATAGAAACTGTGAGATCACCTAGGATATGAATGTAAGTCGAGAAAAGAAGGGGATCCAAGACTGAACCCTAAGGACAAAATTTAGAGGTCTAGAGAAAGAAGAAGCTAGACTGAGAAGGAGTGGTCAGAAAGACAGATGGATAATAAGGCAAGTATAGCGATGTGGAAACCAAGAAAAACCGAGTAGTTTTAAAAGTATATGCTTTTGAGTAGTTAAGTAATTGTCCTGCTAGATAGTAAATTTTTAAAGTTATTCTCAGTAAGTTATAAAATACTCCATAGTTATTAATATTGTGCATATGTATATACGTATGTTTTTAGAACGACTTTCTCCGAAAAAGTAGAAACTGTCTTGGGGCGCCTGGGTGGCTCAGTCAGTTAAGCCTCTGACTTCAGCTCAGGTCATGATCTCATGGCCCGTGAGTTCAGGCCCTGCATAGGGCTGTGTGCTGACAGCTCAGGCTGACAGCCTGCTGACAGGCTGTGTGCTTTGGATTCTGTGTCCCTGCCTCTCTCTGCCCCTCCCCCACTCATACTCTGTCTCTCTCTGTCAAAAATAAATGTTAATAAAAAAAATTTTACAAAAAAAGTAGAAACTGTCTTAACCAGTTTAATCAGCCTACTCCATTCTCTCCATGAAGCATACGGATGGATGCCCATGGGTGATGTCTACTCCTGTCTGATAGGCTTCCCTCCAGTGCTACCCTGAACATAAGCTGCTGCCAGTTAAAATGTTTATCAGAGTTGGTTGTGTTTTTTTCCAAAACGATTAATGCCAGGTGTACTTGGTACTATAAATTAATTGTATAATTTGTAACTTAATGAACCATGAATGTGGAAACAAAAAGTTATTTTTATAAAAATTAAGTTGAATGCTTTAGAAAGATTTGATAAAGGTGAGCTTACAATGCTATTGATTAGATGTGAGGGAGTCATCTGTAAAAGATCGGGGGCAGGGTGGATTCTAAAAGTCTAGAAGAATTCTGCTCTTGGATTGTTTCATAACTGTTCTTAGTTCTCAATGCACTTTTAAAGAAACCGAAACTGGAAATGATAGCTGATGTATTTTGAGTGTGGTTTCTGCAAAAAAGAACAATATAGAACCCTAATCAGAGGACTAAGCACCAAAAAAAACAAAAACAAAAAACAAAACAAAACAAAAACCAACCTTTGGCCTAACAAAGATTGGCAAATGAATGTTTGGATTTAAAATAAAATATATAAATATAGGTATATAAAATAAAAATATATCCGCATATATGTGATGCCTTAACTGATGGTTAATCTTCTACTATAGCCAAGTATCTTTGTATCTAGTTCTATCATATATCAGATGATACAAAGATAAAGTTTACTCAGCCTGTGTTCATTACCAAAATGTATGAATAAATTATCATTGAATAAATGGAATCCTGCAATAGAAGATCATTCCTTTTCTTTCATGGTTTTGATATTTAAGTACCCCAAACAAGGAAAATTCATCTTTGGATATACATACGCATGTTGTGTTTCTGCCCTTAGCCTTTGTACTTCTTTGCTTTAATCCTACTGATAACTTTTAAGAATGTATTTGATTACTCATCAAATCAAACCAACATTATAATCTCACTTTTATTCTTAACACATAACCACAGTTAAGGTTACCAAAGCATACCTCTCAAGTAGAAAATATTATACATTAAAAGGATTCCCCCACCACCACTTACTTTCTGAAATTCTCTTTTCAATTAATTTCAGACTCTTCCCAAGATACTTAGAGGACGTGAGAAAGAATAATTTTTAATACTGCTACATCTTAAATATCAGTTCTTACTATTCTATAAATTTACCTGCAAGCACTTAATTTTTTATCAGTGATAATGTTTTTGAATTAAAATTCCATACTTAATTGTTAGACGGTCAGTGATCAATGTAGGATGGCAAGTGATCAAAGGAGGTGGGTCATAAAAATTTTGAGTAAAACAGAAGACCGTGATCTAGTGGGGAAACAGCAGTGAAGTGTAAGGTTCCCAGGGAATCTAAATTAGATTCCTAAAGTAGACTGGATTTATTGGGTTTTATTTTTTTTTAATGTTATTCTAAATTTTTTTAAACGTTTATTTATTTTTGAGAGAGAGAGAGAGACAGAACGTGAGCAGGGGAGGGGCAGAGAGAGAAGGAGACAGAATCTGAAGCAGGCTCCAGGCTCTGAGCTGTCAGCACAGAGCCCGACACAGGGCTCAAACCCATGAACTGCAAGATCATAACCTGAGCCAAAGTGGACACTTAACCAACTGAGCCACCCAGGTGCACCATTTTAAATGTAGGTGTTTACACGTACACATACATGTCTGATAATCAAGTACAATGTTTGTGGTTTTTTCCTATAAATAGTTGCATGCTATTATGTGTTGCTGAGGAGATAGCTTCAATGCCAATGCAGTGCTTTGAGACATGATTTATTATATATAACATCAGAAGTTAAGTCTCTGGGCCATCAGATAGAAACAACAGAAGGACAAATTTTGGTTCCATTCTGAGCAAGAATTATGAGCAAGAACCTTTGAGAATTAGACCTATCTAAAAATGTGAAGCTCTGTGTTTCCCATCACTACAGAGCCTGGAGAAATCCCCAAAGACTTGTAAATATATTGCATGGAAATGAGTCTTTTCCTCTGAAATCCATTCTGTGTGGCTGCTGCAGAGCACTGAGCCTTTTGTGCAGTAAGCCAAGGGCAAGTGAGTATGTGGGGGCTGAAATACAAGCGACTGGATGCCCTGGGACAGGCCCTCGTTTTCTAGAGGAAGGAGCACCTTTTTATAATTTTCACAGAAAGACGAGTGCCCTTGCAAGCTCTGTGCCCTCAGAATTGCATCAGCTCAGAGGAGGCACTATTTTGTAGCCCTGGCACATACCAGGAGAGCCATTTTCCACACAGAATGGAAAAGTTTTATCCACACCACAGGCTGGCAGTGGCCCTGTTTTCATACATGTTGGTCTTCCCTTCCATTTCCTTCCTTCCAACACTAAGAGTCTCCATAAACAAATAGGGGCACCTGGGTGGCTCAGTCGGTTAAGCGTCCGACTTGGGCTCCAGTCATGATCTCGCAGTTTGTGAGTACGAGCCCTGTGTTGGGCTCTGAGCTGACAGCTGTCAGATTCTGTGTCTCCCTCTCTTTGCCTCTCCCTCACTTGCACTTTCTCTCTCTCTCTCTCTCTCAAAAATAAATAAACATTAAAAAAAAAGTCTCCATAAGCAAATAAAAGGAAATGAATTAAATATTCAGTTCACAAAATAATACTTTTGGAACCAAGTAGGTCTGAGGAAAACTCAGTACCCTCAAGGAGCTAGCAGTCTATGGGAGGAGGGGAATAAAATATTTGTGCAAATTTTCATAATGCAAATTTGGAGATACTAAGTATTTTATGAATGATACAAAGTGCTAATAGCTCAGAAGAATAAGGAGGGAAATTGTTTTAAAATCAGGAAAATGTTTATGGAGAATGCAACATTTAAGATTTGGCTCAGAGAAAATTTGAATGGGGGTGATGGAACCAGAAGGAAGTTGAGGTAAATAGGAGACAGAGGAAAACTATTGTAATTTTTTTTTATAAATACATTTTGATTTTCTTATGTTTATTTGTTTTTGAGAGAAAGAGAGTGTGTGTGAATGGGAGAGGGGCAGAGAGAGAAAGAGACACAGAATCCAAAGCAGGCTCCAGGCTCTGAGCTGTCAGCACAGAGCCTGACGTGGGGCTTGAACCCATGAACTGGGAGATCATGACCTGAGCTAAAGTCGGACACTTAATCGACTGAGCCACCCAGGCTCCCCAAAACTGTTGTAATTTAAAAGCACCGGAAGAATCATGAAATACAAGATTGAAACCGATATCTCATTATTTATGCCATTATAAGCAACCACAGTTGAGAAGATATCTTAACACGAATAATTAACTGTATACTCATTTGCACCTATACCTTACAGTCCTCCAAAGTCTCAGGCATTCTCATTCTGACAAACCTGGGATGTTAATATCTTGACCCTAAACCACTCTCCTATTTTCATTTTGTCTTTGTCACCTACGGCCAACTCAGTGTTTGCCAACTAGGTCTATTGCATCAGAAACTATAAAATCAGATACTTGCTTTCTCAACCTCCTGCATCTGGGGTAGCCCTCAATTCTGGCCAATGAGATATCGAGGAGAGTCTGCTTAGGAATTTCTGGGGAAGCTTTCAATTAGCCGGCTCTTTTTCCTTTCTTTCTGTCTTCAATGTGGATGTGATGCTTGTAGCTTTGCAGGCCCTCTTGCAACCACAGAGTGAAAATTGTGAGAGTGAAATGTCTATACACCAAGAATGCTAGAGGAAAAACATAGAAAAAACCTGGAATCTTAATGTTCTTGCTGAGAAACCTCCCAGCTCCTTAAAAGTAAATGCCTATTTGTTTGCCCAGCTAATTGGGTAGCATGTTGCTTTCACCTGTAAGCATTCCTAACTAAAATGCCACATTTTTTTTCTAAATCTTTCCAGGCAATATTGCCTTTTTTTTTTTTTTTAAATCTAAGGATAAGTCTTAGTTCTTGGGGTGTGAGAACACAGCAAACTATTGTTGAACATTTACTGTGCACCAAAGACTCCACTGTATACCAGAAAGCGATACAAAGACCAATAAAACATGGTCCTTGCCCTCAAGGAACTCATGTTTCACATGAGAGAGCACTAAGTGCTGTGAACCTGGTACAAACCACGCAAGTGCCACAAAGCAGGGGGAGATGAACTCTGCCAAGGAACCTGGGGGAGGATGCACACAGGAAGTGCCATTTAAGCTGGTTCTGGACTGATGAGCAGATGTCTATAAGGCAGAGAAGAAAAGAGTGAGCTAGTGACTCCAGCAAAGTTAGTAGCCTGTACAAAGGCAGACATGAGTGACAGATCGTGGGTTCTGTTGGCAAAAGCAAAAGTTGAGAATAGTTGGAACATTTTTACTCTCTTTTTTTTTTTCGGGTATGACCATATTTATAAACGAAGATAGGTTTTTATTCCCTGCAACGATTTGTATCATTCATAGAATGCAGTTAATTTAAACTGCATCTAATTTGAGTTTACAAATGTCCTAACAACAGCTGACCAGAAGTTTCTGCCTAGATTGTAAACTTTCATATTTAGGTATGTGTGTTTATGTTTGATTTCTTAAGCAAGTACCAAAATGAGATTGCTTAAAGTAAAAGAAGAAACTTTTAAGAACTTTTGAAGCACTACTTTAACAACAAATGCTTTAGGTTTTTAGCTATAGGTTTTTATCCAATTGTTACAATATATCTTTAAATAAGGATCATTATCTCAAATCGAGGTGTACTTGAAAGTAGGAGACTACATTTTTTAAACTAATGAAACTCTTCCAGATTTCACTAATTCTTCCTTTGTTTTATTCAAATGTATGTGACTTGATATTTCTTGTATTTGTTACCCTTCTTTTTATTATTAATTAAAATAGATGCTCAATATTGAAAAGGAAGGTTTGCTCGAACTTCCAACCCCAAAACTTGGGTTGTCCAGAGAGAGGACAAAGTAGTTGGATAATCTCCTGCCAAAGTACTTTTGTTATCAGAATCCCCAAATATAACAGCTTTTCTTTTTGTTCAGTAATTTATTAAGCTAATTCAGTGAAGGGAAGAAGAAATGTTTTGGGGTCCTACCAAAGCTGAATACAACAGTATGAAGTTAAGGGGGGAGTTGGAGGAGCTGGCACCCCACTTACCTGGAATGTTTGTCTACATCAATCAAACCAAGTCAATGTATAGAAATAAAAATCAACTATAATTGCATGTGCTTTCATCCTGAATTATCAGAAATTATAATCATCACCGAGCAAATGAGAGATAACTGTCATATTTCTTAGCTCCTTATGATATGGGTGGCTTTTATTAAGTGCTGCCAGATGGAGAGGTGGGACAAAAGAGAGCTGGAGTAAGGAATGAAATATTGTGACCTAACGTAACCATCACAGACCACCTGATTACAACAGCAAGTGGCAATGAACAAAAAAAAAAAAAAAGACAGAAGAGGTAACAGAATAATGTAAAAAGAGGAATATGACTTGAAATCCTAGTAGATAATGCACTCTTGACTGTACTCACTGCTTCCTAATTTATATATACTAAAATACCTATTATTTGATAATGATTGGTTACTGCTCCACGCCAAGGCTGTGCTGGGTTGGGTTGACCTAAAGATATGACAAGATGCCAGGCCAGGTCACCATGGACCTATATTATCAAGAATGTTTGGGTAGGATCACCTGGGTGGCTCAGTCAGTTGAGCGTCCAACTCTCAGTTTTGGCTCAGGTCATCATCTCACGGTTTCATGGGTTTGAGCCCCACGTTGGGCTTCACACTGTGTGGGGTTCTCTGTCTCCTTCTCTCTCTGTCCTTCCCTCACTTGCACTGTCTCTGTCTCTCCCAAAATAAATACATGAAGTTAAAAAAAAAAAAAAAGAATGGGTAAAAAGGGAGGTGAGGCCCCTATGATGCCACGAGAGGAGATGAAGTAACAGCTTTCTGTGGAGAATCTGGGGGGGGGGGGGTGAAGGTCCAAATGATAGGGCAGGCTGTGAGGCCAGGAGGTGTGGAGATCAAGGGGGGAGGAGCAGAGGTTCATAATGGATCAGAAAACTGAGTCTGCAAATAGGTGAGTGTGTTTGGGCCTGACCTTCATTTATATGGTGTCTGTTTACATGCCGTCGGGGAAGGCATGACTATTTAAGGCATTTGCAGAATGGACTCATAGACTCTGATTTTTATTAATAGTTTTATATAAGCATGTAAAAAATAAGATAAGAAAAGGAATAGGATGAAATTGTTTTAGAAACACTATTTGTCCTGCAGCCTCACAAAAGATTTACTGAACGTTCTGGATTTAGCCCTCAAAACAACTTTATTTTATGGTACTGGTTGGCAGATTTTCTATTTCTGAGTTCAAACTCTTTTAAAGAGTATGAATTTACTTTTGTGTAGTTGAACTCAGGTAATTCTGTCAAATAAGCCGATTTACCAGTGTGCAAATTTGGATCCATTTTTATAGCTGTGTTACTTAGCTCAAGCTCCAATAACAAAATACTGTAGACTGGGTGATTTAAACAACAGAAATTCACTTCTCACAGTTCTGGAGGCTAGGAACTAGCCAAGTAGGTTTCATTCTGAGACCTCTTCTCTTGGCATTTGCATAACCACCATCTGTCTATGTGCCCACATGACCTCTCCTCTGTGCACACTTGGGGAAGGTAAGGGGGAGGGGTGCTCTCTGGTGTCTCTTATAAGGATAATAATCCTGTTGGATCAGAGCCCTCACCTTCATGACTTCATTTAACTTTAATTACTTCCTTAAGTGCCCCTGTCTACAAATACAAGGACGCTGGGGGCTCAGGTTTCAATATATGAATTTTGTGGGGACGCATTCAGTCCATACCAATAGCAAACACCTACAGGAGGTAACAATTGAGAGCTAATACACTATTTACATTTGAGAGAGAGGTCTGAGTGCATTTTACACTCTGCACAGAATTTGTTCTTACAGCGTTATTGCAGAACGGCATTGTGGATGATCGCTAAATCAGAAGTTACGTTTCTGTTTTTCCCTGTAATTGACTCTGTGACAAAGCTCTTTAGCCTGTTTTGGTGTCAGGCTCCAATTTGTGACATGAGATAGTTGGATAGAGGATTCCTAAGATCTCTTTCTATTCAAAAATTCCATTAGTTCCGCTTCCAGTATGGCTGAGTAGGCTCCTGGCAGACTAACCATCCTGCAGAACCCAATTATACACCCTATACAAAATACAAAAAACAACCACCTGTGAAGTCTCTGGAGAGTGAATAAAAACAGGCAGATTCCAGAGATTAGTCAAAACTTGCACAAAGAAACCAACATGAGGTAAGTTTCTTGTTTGTTCCACTTTTAGGGTGAAGACAGGACTCAGGGCTGGGATTAGGGTAAGGCAAGCAAGGCAACCTAGGTGCCCTCCTCACCTCCCCATCCCCACCCAGGTCTTGGGTGTTGACTCAGCATTTGTGCAAGCCTAGGAATTAAAGCCTCCTGAAATTTTGCGCCCTGGACACCTCCCTTGCCTCACCTACTCCAAGCCTTAGCAGGTCCTATAGGGCAGTAAAATTCTGATAACCTACAGTCTTAATGACCAATGGGACTAGAGGATGAAGTTTGGGGCAACTACTACTGTTGGAAAGTGAAGGAAGAAAGCTCAGAGAGGAAACAGCCAGATATAGGGAATTTCAAATTCCATGTATAACCTTGGCCCAAGTCTCTGGCTAAACCCAGACTATACAAGTGCAGGGAAGATTGCAACAGCCCAGCCAAGGGTGAAAAAAAAAAACTGAACTGAGATTTGAGCCACTGCCCAAGAGATAGATGGTATAGCTTGAGTCCAACCAGTCCTCTTCAGAGTAATATAACAGAATTTATAGTTTCCACAAATTAACTTTAATAATTTCCAGAATGTACACTAAAATTACCCAGTGCAAAAACAAACAGGAATTTAAATGTTTGGGTTTTTTTTGTTTGTTTGTTTTTCAAAAGAAAAGACAAAGAACAGAGGTCAAATCCCAGAAGACCCAGATGTTGGTACAAGGACTTTAATGTCTGTTATAACTGTGTGCAGGAAAATACACTCACAATCAATGCAAAGACTGGCTTTCTAAGCAAAGAAATATAAATCATTTTTTAAAACTATAGAAATTCAAAAATTAAAAATTATATCTTTTCATGGGGCACCTGGGTGGCTCACTTGGTTAAGTGTCCAACCTTGGCTCAGGTCATGATCTCATGGTTCCTGAGTTTGAGCCCCGCATCAGGCTTTGTGCTGACAGCTCAGAGCCTGGAGCCTGCTTCGGATTCTGTGTCTCCCTCTCTCTCCGCCCCTTCCCCACTCACGCTTGAACTCTCTCAAAAATGAGTAAATGTTAAAAAAATTAATTTTTGTTAACTGAAACAGAATTAGCCTCTGGGAGTATGGCGGTAGGGATTCACTGGAAAGGGTCCTTTCTGGGGTGATGGTAATGTTCTATATCTTGAAAGGGTTTGAGGTTACACAGCTGTTGGCATTAGTCAAAATTCAGTAAATGTGCACTTAAGATTTGTGCATTCCATTGTATGTAAGTTTTCCATCAAATGAAAAAATTCTTGATAGACTTCCCAAATGAAAAATTCCTAAATCAGAGACCTGCCTGTAGCTGGACAAAGAGACTCTGGTACCTGACTATGGTCTTTAAAATTCATTCAAAAGTGGTTACTGAGTGACTGTATTCCATATTAATGAGCATTCCAGGTAGAAAGAACAGTTATCTGGAAAAGCATAGAGGGAAAGATGGACATAACGTTCCAAGAAATAGCTCTGAGCCTAGACAGTAGATCGGATTGATAGGACATGAAGATGGAAACAAAGATTGGAGCCATATTTTTAAAGTGTCTTTTTTTAAATGGGGTTGTTCATGCTACTGCTTTGAGATTCCCTCTGCTCCTTTAAACTAAGAGGTGTAATTTATATACAATAAAATGTAAATGTACAAGTCATTGTGTTCTGACAATGTATATAGTTACATAACACCCCCCGTGACTCCAGAACTTTCTCATGTGCTCCTGTGTAATCAGTCTCCTCCATTACTTCCCAGGAAGCCCCTCATCTGCTTTCTGTCACTATAATTTTACCTTTTATAAAATTTCATATTAGACTATAAGCATGTAGCATCTTCTACTTAGTATAGTGCTTTTGAGATTAATCCATGGTGTTGTTTGTGTCAGTTATCAATATTGCTGAGTGATATTCCATTGGACTGATAATCTACAACTTACTTATCTCATCACTTAATTGATGGACATCTGAATTGGGGCTACTATGAAAACTCATATGAACATTCAAGTATGTGTCCTTTCATGGATATGTGTTTTGAAAGGGTCTTGAATGCTATACTATGGGTTGGAAAAAAAATTTTTTTTAATGGTAATTATGTGTGAGAACTTACCTTCTTTGCAGAGGAGAAAAGGCAAAGTTCAAACCACTTTTATTTGAGTTTGTAACTCAGCTTCATAAGTTCATTCATAATGAGTTTATCTGACTGCAAGGAAGTTATTATTTGAAAATTCCCCTGCTCTACAAAGGTGTTTTTACTGCTTTTCTTTAAATCTGTTTTTTAAAAAATATGTTTAATAAAAAGTCAAATCTTGGAGGCAAATATCTAAAAGTTTTGTTTTTACAATTTATTCAAATTTTACCTGAGATCCTTAACAGATTTCCAGGTAAACTTTTTTTTTTTTTTAATTTAAAGACAAGGATGTTAACAGCAAAATGCTACATAATTAGGAATTAGTGATGCTTAGAGGTACATTATTTATCCTCAGGGTGGGAAACATCAATGGCCTTGATTTAATTTCATCTGATCTATGACAGTGTTTGCAAAATTGCCTATCTGATGGTCCTCCACTACCCCATTGTCAAAACCTACAAATAACAGTTGTGCAAATATTTGTGATAAAGTTCCCCTGATGAGTACAAAGACCTTAGAACAACAGTAGAATTTCAAATATGTGCGGGATTCACTGAACCATCAGCCTTCATTGGAGGCAAATTTCTATAGTGAGTCAACAAGTACTTTTTGAGTGCCCAGTGTATGTGTGTGTGAGGCACTGCTCTGAATCTGGTCACCATTCTCCAAGCCTAGGATAGTAAGCACTCAGTAAATGTGAGTAGAAAAAGTGTTGAGCTTAAGTTTCTGACAGATCCAGGGTCTAGGCATTTAAGGAGCCAGCAGCACGGCTGAGACTGTTGGGAGGTTACCATGCTGGACAAGTGGTGAGGGAGATTTTGACTGGCCGGACCAGCTTGGGTGAGATTCCAAATCAAGTTGAGAGATGGGATCTGGAGATTCGAGACCACCATGTCCAAACCCATTTACCTGCCAAACTTAACTGTGCTTAAATGTAACCTGTCCTAATCCCTTTTATCTATCTCTTACACTTTTCAAAAATATGGCCTATAATTATACATACACTTATAAAGGTTTCATAGCCAATTTTGTTAGGAGCAGTAAGCATTTTTTTTTTTTTTTGTTTTTCATCTCTTCATCATCTTTTCCTACCCTCTGGCCTCTCTCTTGCTTACTTCTCTTTTTCTTCCCCTTTCTCTTCTAATTCTTGCTTTCCCTGGCTACACAGTAAAAGACAAAACTATTTTTTAGTTTTCTAAACTTATTGGGAAGAAAAGTTGATAATCCCATGACTAATTTAAATTATAGATTATTGATATTTTATACATCTCCTTTGAAAATGAAACTGAAATTAGTTGTGAAGTTTTTTTAAATTTATTGCCTTTGATATGTTTTTATCAGTGACATTTCCCTTCCTGGGGACAAAAGAGTGTCACACCTCTGATTTAGACATTATATGAAATAAATAATATGAGCATTGTGATAGACAGAATTCTAAGATGTTCCCCCAAATTCCTGGCCACTGGTATATACACACTTTCTACCAGTTATTCAACCAAATACTAATCTAGGTGCTGCTGTGAAGAGATTTTGCATATATAATTAGTTGACCTTAAAACAGAGAGAATATTCAGGGAAACCTAATCACACAAGCCCTTTAAGTCTTAGTCTAGAGGGGCGCCTGGGTGGCTCAGTCCGTTGAACATCCGACTTCAGCTCAGGTCATGATTTCGCGGTCTGTGAGTTTGAGCCCCGCGTCGGGCTTTGTGCTGACAGCTCAGAGCCTGGAGCCTGCTTCGGATTCTGGGTCTCCCTCTCTCTCTCTCTGCCCCTCCCCCACTCATTCTCTCTCTCGCTCTCTCTCTCTCTCTGTCTCTCTGTCAAAAATAAATAAACATTAAAAAAAACTTTTTTAATAAAAAAATCTGAGTCTAGAAATCAAATAGAAGTCAGATTGAAAGCATGAAAAAGATGCTGCTTGCTGTTGCTAGCTTGAAGATGGAGGGAGTCACATGGCAAGGAATGCCATCTACATCTGAGCTCTCTGAGAATGATCCCCAAGTGACATCCCACAAGAAAATGGGGACCTGAGTCCTACAGCTGCAAGGAACTGAATTTTGCCAACAACAAAAATGAATTTGGAAGCAAATTTTCCCCCAGAATCTCACAATGAAAACAGTATCAGCTAACACCCTGATTTCAGGGTTGTTTTTTTTTTTTTTTATGTTTATTCATTTTTGAGGGAGAGAGACAGAGACAGAGTACACGCAGGGGAGAGGCAGAGGGAAAGGAAGACACAAAATCCGAAGCAGGCTCCAGGCTCTGAGCTGTCAGCATAGAGCCCAAGGCGGGACTCAAACCCACGAACCGTGAGATCATGACCTGAGCCAAAGTCGGACACTTAACTGAGCCACCCAGGCATCCCACCCAGATTTCGGTTTTAATGCCCTGAGCAGAGAACCCAGTCATGCCGTGCCAGACTTCCAACCTGAAGGACTGTCAGCTAATAACTGGATATTGCCTTAGACTGCTAAGTTTATAAGAAAACTTAAACAACCATGAACAGTAAGTATGTTTTCTCAAAAGCTCACTTCCAAAATACGTAATCTCTAGAATTCCAGTATTCTCATATGGGATACTTTTATACATATGTTGTGGTAGTAAGATGCTGAAGACATTCCATTGTACTCATTAAATCACTTTAAGAAGTATACTTATTTCTCTGTCAGTTTGCATCTAGCATTTTGACAAAAACTGCTGTTCCTGTTTTCTTAGATCAAGTCTGTTTGCCTTTTACTCTCAGGCAACCTGTTAGTTGCAGGCAAATAGTGGTATCTATTTTGGGCGACCCAACATTCTGCTGTTATTCTTCACTAGTGACTATCAAGCTTACTTGACAGCAACTTTACCCGTCTATTCACGAAACCAGTTTTCCTGAATGGAGTAGAAAAAAGAAGGTGCAGTTCATTTTTTTCCCCTTCTAGTAGGTCCCTTAATTCATGTTCAGCAGCCACTAACCTCTTAATATGTTGACTACTCTGATAACAGCCTTGCTTTAAAGAAATCCTGTTTACCTTCATACACTAAAAGGAATTAGGAAACTCCCCTCCCCAGACCCCACATCATCTGTTTAGACTGATAATGCAGAGAAAGACCTCACAGTATAGTGAGGATAGCCTCAGAAGGTTTTACGCTAAGTTATATTGGTGCCTGTAATGAAGTCCATTGTATGTCATTGATTTTAAGCAATACAAACCTAAATCAGACCATTCCCCCCAACATTGTATAAATGCCCAGAGATATTTGCCAGTAGAATCCTGTTTTCTTATCTTGAGTCTCAGTCATGAGATGAGACATAGCAGTGTAAGAACGAACTTTTAAGCTGGCTTCTTAAAATATCTGGACCCCATGGTTTTAACTGGAGGTAAAAGACTTCCAAATGTAAAAATATACCGAATTTTGTATCTGTTGAGAAGAGATATGTGGAGAATGAATGTTCTCTTTTTCCATCCTATTAAATGGATGTTAGGGTAGTATTTATTTGCCCAGAAACGGAGACAACAAGATAAAGAGGACTGGGAACCACTAACTAACCTCTGGGAATAATTTTACCATGATGATATTACGGCCTTTTAACTTGCTTAGTGAGTGACTTCTATCTAGAAATAGCTTATATCTAATAATGTTAGCATTTCTTTTTTTTTAATTTTTTAAAATTTTATTTAAATCCAAACTAGTGAGGGGCGCCTGGGTGGCTCAGTTGGTTGAGCGTCTGACTTCTGCTCAGGTCCGTGAGTTCGAGCCCCGCGTTGGGCTCTGTGCTGACAGCTCAGAGCCTGGAGCCTGTTTCAGATTCTGTGT
Organism: Herpailurus yagouaroundi; assembly: GCF_014898765.1. Lineage (NCBI taxonomy): Eukaryota > Metazoa > Chordata > Mammalia > Carnivora > Felidae > Herpailurus > Herpailurus yagouaroundi. Next base: position 6,569,899 of record NW_024412420.1, on the reverse strand, counting down.
CTCCCTCTCTCTCTGACCCTCCCCTGTTAATGCTCTGTCTCTCTCTGTCTCAAAAATAAATACAAATGTTAAAAAAAAAATTAAATCCAAACTAGTGAACATATAGTATAGTATTGGTTTTAGGAGTAGAGCCCAGTGATTCATTACTTACTTACAACACCCAGTGCTCATCCCAACAAGTGCCCTCCTCAATACCCATCTCCCACCAACACCCCTCCAGCAACCCTGAGTTTGTTCTCTGTATTTAAGAGTCTCTTATAGTTTGCCTCCCTCTCTGTTTTTATTTTATTTTTCCTTCCCTTCCCCTATGTTCCATCTGTTTTGTTTTTTAAATTCCACACATGAGTAAAATCATATAGTATTTATCTTTCTCTGACTTATTTTGCTTAGCATAATATACTCTAGTTCCATCCACATTATTGCAAATGGCACAATTTCATTCTTTTTGATCACAGAGTAATATTCCAGTGTGTGTGTGTGTGTGTGTGTGTGTGTGTGTGTGCGCGCGCGCACGCACGTGTGTATACATATGTTGTATGTATATATACAGATACCACATTTTCTTTATCCATTCATCAGTTGATAGACATTTGGGCTCTTTCCATAATTTGGCTATTGTTGATAGTGCTGCTACAAACATTGGCGTGCATGTGCCCCTTCAAATCAGCATTTTTGTATCCTTTGGATAAATACCTAGTCGTGCAATTGCTGGGTCATAGGGTAGCTCTATTTTTAACTTTTTTAAGGAACCTCCATACTGTTCTCCAGAATGGCTATACCAGTTTGCATTCCCATAATTATGTTAGCATTCCAACTTCTGAATTTGAGACCTGCAAATATAGAAAGCTATAAAATCTTTCTACTTTAGACATGTCATTTGCTTTTATTTTTATTTTTATTTTTTGCTTGTTTAAATGACATATGTAAATGTGTGGTAAAAACTCAAGCCATGGGTCCAAAATTATGTCTGTTTACAGTGTTTATGCAACTCTAATTTCAATGAGTGTTTAAAGCATAGTTCAAGAAATTAATATAGTTTTTTAAAAAATTATTTCCTTAGAAATTACTTTTAAATTTAAAATATTGCATTATTTGGTTATTTTTAGATTACAATCGTCTCTCAGTATAACAGATTCCTTTTTCATGGTAAAATTAGCTAGTAATTCTTTTAAAATCGGCACTGTGATTCAGACCTACAAATTAACTTGTACAATCGTAAATCTAACATAAAATGTCTCTAAAATAGACTGCTTTGTGTTCAAGCCTAAAAATTATTTCAGTTCCTTTCAAAAGAGCATTTCTATGGGTAATAATGCAGAAATTGAGATATGGGAGTTTTGTTTTCTCTTTTTGTTATTGTTGTTCTTCAAAAAGTTAGGCAAAGATATTATTTGACCATTTTGAAATATTGATCATTGGCAAGGGCAATGAACCCAGGCATTAGGGAAATGGAAGCTGTGCAGCAATGGTGAAAAGCACAGGCTGTAGCACCAGATTGCTTGGGTTCAAATTGTGACTACACCATTTATTAGCAGTGTGACAATGGGCGCGCTACTTAAACCTCTGTACCCCTCAGCTTCCTCTTGTAAAATAAGGTTAATAAAGCACCTATCGCACAGGGTTGTGATGAGGATACAGTGAATTAAGTTTCTGAGATATTAGGAAGAATGTCAGGCACATAGAAAACTCTGTGTAAACATTTGATTAATACATAGTTTACTGTTAGGGCAGTGATTCTCCACATCATTAGACTAGACTGATAGCAGTTTCATGTAATCACCTAATGGACAAAATGGTATTTCTATCCTTTGATTTTTGGAACTTTCTGTCTTTTAGGACTAAGGAGTTAAGAGATGGTTCCACAGTGGTTATATTGGAGCTGGCTAGTACTGGCTTGCAAGAATTTTGTGTGCTGACTATCAAACAGAGTCATTATTAAAAATAAAACTGTTTAGGGGCGCCTGGGTGGCGCAGTCGGTTAAGCGTCCGACTTCAGCCAGGTCACGATCTCGCAGTCCGTGAGTTCGAGCCCCGCGTCGGGCTCTGGGCTGATGGCTCAGAGCCTGGAGCCTGTTTCCAATTCTGTGTCTCCCTCTCTCTCTGCCCCTCGCCCGTTCATGCTCTGTCTCTCTCTGTCCCAAAAATAAATTAAATAAATAAATAAATAAATAAAACTGTTTAAACTGTAAAGTAAGTTACATTAAAAGAAAAGGTAATAAATACTCGAAACTCACCCCTTTCTAGTTATTTTCCTACCATGTACTATCATCTTTGTTCTTGAGGTTATTTGTGTATGTTATGTCTGGGAACACAACACAGCCCTGTAGGCAGTGACACTACATTAGTTGCTTGAAATCCATTGTGGTAGGAGTATTTTATAGTAGAGAAATCAGCAACTGCTATAAATGAGGGCTCCCCCACCTCCCAAGAGCTGGGTGTTAAACATTTACCATCACACCACTCAATGCATGTTATCATGAGTGAAATAGAGATGATATAATTTCCTGTATTAAGAAGAGGATTGTAGAAACTATACCTACACCTTAATGGAGGTTTCCCCTGTAGTTAATTTAAACGCTTATTTTTTATATTAAGCATCTGTTACTCTATATCTCCGGATCCATAAGCTCTGAAGAAGGGGCTTTTATTTTCATTGCTATGCCTAATAATGGTCTTCTTTTTGTATATCATTGTACAGTTATATTATCTAATAGGAGTCTCATGATAACCCCTAGGCAAGACAACTATTATCACTACTATATACTGTAGATGAGAAAGTTGAGACTCCCCATGATTATTATTTTTCCATGGTTATTCAACTTGTCATTGAAGAACATTACATACAGATTCGAATTTTCTGACTACAAGTGAAAATTCCACTATGTGATGAATGTCGTATTCTTTAGGGAAACCTTATTATGAGTTGGAGATCTCTCTTTCTCCTTCTGTTTTCCCTTCCCTTCCCCATACTCCCCCCACCCCCGTCTCTTCCTCTCAATATATGAGATCCTAGAAGTAAATTGTATCTGAGCTTTTATAACAATTACATAGCACGTGTTTTTCAAGTAAATGTCGCTCTGTTTGAGCTCTGTCTGAGATTGATGGTATTGTCTTTATTTTATTCTCAGATGTTCATTCTCCAGTTTTCTCCCCATCCAACTGCCAATGTCTATGTGTGGTGGCCACCACCTTTACTTTTCAGTTCTTTTGTCCACTGCCCTTTTTTCCCATTTTACTGCGGTCCTCCACTTTCCCCAAGAACCTTGGCATCAGCAGATAGTGGTTCAAACTCCCTGTTCTCCCACTCAAGCCTCCCACCTTTCCACCTCATTATGTGCTCTGTTGTCCTCAGTGAGACCTCCTGTCTGTCTTCTCTATCCTTCAGCCTCCACAGTAGTTTTCACTTGTCTTCTCATTCAGTTTATAGTCCGGGACCCATTATTCCAATCATTCTTACAAATCCCTTCAATTCACATGGCCGTCTGTCTTTCTGTCCCACTATTTCACAAGACTCTGGGCCTCCACAAGCTCACTCATCCACCTTCTGCATAATATACGTAAGTAATGAGCATTGCCACAGGTTATGCAACCTTAATTCACTAGATTCCATTAGATCTTTTAGTGTAGAATCATAATTATTTTAAAGTGCAATATTTTATTTGTCCCTGGATCTGGTGCTGTTGGTAGTTTTATCTTTTGTCAATGGATCTATATTTTTTCTCTTGCTTTTTCCTAGGTGTCTCACAATTTTGGTTCAGTGTCAGACATTGAATGTACAAAACCATGAACACTGGGATGAATATTATTTAAGCCCAGAAGTGAGCCTGTCTCATCTCTGTCAGGCCATTAGTGTGGTGGGGGCCGGGGCTTGGGGAAGGATTCGGTCTCATTAGTAGGCAAGCTGGGTTTGCATTTTGTTTCTGGAGTTAAACTGAGTCTAGAGTTCTCCAGTGGTTGTCTGCCACTCTCTTGTGCTTATGTAAAGTACAGAATGTGGGAGGGTTTTTCTCAGTGTTCCTGCTCCATCCTCAGCTGACAGGAAGTAGGCTCTATGTGCATCACAGTGGATGTTTAATGGCTGCTCCCTTGTCCTCCCCCATAAGTAGATGGCTGTTGGTTTTTGCTCAGTGCAAGGTTAGAGGTGAATGTGGGGGAGTGAGGGTGAGGGAGAGGCTCTTGGTTTTCCTACTCCAGTCTCTGGCTTAGTAGGAACTGTGCCCGAGTCACAGGGAAGGGACTTCGTCAGCCTTCCTGTCCCTCCCCAGCAGTAAACAACACTACCTCCTACTCAGTGCTCAAGTAGGCTTCCTGCCCCTCTCCTTGTGGAAGTCAGACTCCACTTTGTATCAGTGTAGGATTCTGGATTTGAAAGGTTTCCTGCCCTCGCCCCTCCAGAGACTTAGTGTTACTGCAGGATGAAGACATCAGGTTTTCTATAGCATCCTGCCCCAGGCCCCCACCAGGACAAACCAAGTTTTCCTGGAATCTGGGCAGGGACTGGGGGTCTGACAACTTCTTACCCCTCCCTCAAGAACAGATGACTTTTGCTTCGTGTCATTCAGTGTCCTATCCAAGGTGGGGAGTATCTCTTGCCTTTTCCCCAGCAGCAGCCAACTATTCCCTCATATCAGAGAGGGTCCAGGGCTCCACAGGTTTTATGCTTGTCCCCTATAGCAGCTGATGACTGTCTTATACTCATGCGAGGAGCAGAACATGGATGGAACACCTGCTCCACCCTCAAAACTTTGTAGGTCCTACATGAGCCTGCACCACTCAGGGGCTCTCTTAGGTCTCCTGTCCACCCCCAGTCTTTCTCGTAAGCAAGGAGCTGTTTAGGGAGAGCAGATTCTCCTTGTGTAGGGGGCTCCCAGGAATACTACAAACTATCATGCTAGCCCATAATCAGGCCTCACAAATTTGTTATAATTTTAGATGTTTTCCTCTTGCCCACTCTGATGGCAACATTTCTTGCTGTGCTGTGCCAAGAGGGAAAAGTTCATGTGTCCCGTCTTTTCTCAGAGGGGCTCATACCCCTTTGGAATTCAGTTCACTTCAGGGTCAGCTCAGGTGAGGAATTCAGTCTCTAAGGGACTCAGAAAAAATTATTATATTTTTTAGTTTTTGCAGCTTTTCCCCACATATGGTGGGAGCAACATTCTTTGCAGTTTTCCTCATCTTAATGAGAAGCAGATCTCCTGCTTCTTTTTTAAGAAACATTCAAACAATTTTAACATGCCCTGCAAAACCCAGCACAGTCCTATTTGCTTGTCTGTCCAGCCAAATCTTGTCTCACTCTCCCCTCCTTCATTCACTACACTCCAGCAACAAGGATCTCTCAGTTCCTCAGAGGTGCCAGGTTTTTCCCATTCCCCAGAGCCTTTGCACATGCCGTTTGCTCAGCCTAGAGTGTTCTTCTCCATGTCCATACCTCCTGAACTCCAGCTCCTCCAGAGATCCTTCCTTTATCCCACACCCCCTACCCAAATTGGTACATAAATTACGTCCTCATTCTTTTTCACAGCTGGACAATATCCCATTATCTGGCTATATGGTCTTTAGTCAGTCCCCATTGGTGGTTAGATTATTTCCAGTCCTTTTTTTTTTTTAAACAATTAATAATCTTGTACATAAAACATATCTGTAGGCTAAATTCCTGGAAGAATTGCTAGATTAAATGGTACATGGAGATTCAGGATAGTGCTTAAGAGTCTGGGCTCTACCACCTGCCAGCTGTGTCACTTGGGCAAATGATTTCACCTTTCTGTGCCTCAGTTTCCTCATTTGCAAAATGGGTATGATAGCACCCCCTCTTAAAATTGCAGTGAGGCTAAGAGAGTTGGTACATGTGAAGTGCTTGTAGCAATGTCTAGCACATAACCACTCAATAAATGTCCAGTTATTATTTTAGCATTTACGATTTTGTATAGATATTGACAGGTTTCCATAAATACGTTATCAATTTATACCACCATCAGTACGCGAATGACTGTCTCTTCACATTCCCAACACAGTGTCTTGTTTAAACAACTCTTTAAATGTTTGCTAACATGATGTACATGGCATCTCATAAAAGTTTAATTTATATTTGTCTCATTAAGAGTGAGTTCCTGTGTCCTGAATGTTTCACATGTTCCACAGACTTCTCTTTGTCATTGGCCTTGTTCCTAGTGATTTGTAGTTCTTTGTGTGTTAGTAACTGTAAGTTACTTTTCCACAGTATTCAACACTTTTCTCCTGTTGTACTTCTTTCCGTTTTGAATGAGGTCTTCATTGTGCTTATTTCTTAAAGCTCCATAAGCTCAAGGTCAGTGTTTATTTGTTCATCATCACATACTGAACACAAAGTAAAATACTGAACATATAATAAATGATTGATAAATATTTGATGAATGGGCCCAATGTAACGAAGAGAATCTCATTACCTAAATAGACTGGAAAATTGGAAGGAAACTAGTTTGTATGAAAACACCATGAGTTTAGTTTTAGATATGTTGAGTCTTAGGCAACAGCTAAATATGTACAATACTCTTACTTTGGCAAGATACTCATGAAGATTTTGGGGTCATCCCCACGAAGTGGTTGATTGGGAACAGATGATCTCTGATGGAAAGAATGTTATGTAAGGGTGCATAGACGAATACTTCCAATCAGAAATAATTCCAAGTTATTATGGTTGTCATAAAAGTTTTAAGACAGATATGAAATGAAAAATAGAAACATTATATATTTACAAGTATAAAGCAAATGGGGAAATGGAGAAAAAAATTTAATGCCTTGGGATAATAATTATTATTAAAAAGTATTTAGATCATGTTGTGATTTTGCCCAAATCACTTATTATGAAGAAATGAAATCTTTTACTAATGGAAAACTGAGGCCATCATAAGTATACAAGCTTCTGGAAAGCAAAAGTGCTCTTTTTATATAAAGTAAGCTATTTGGTTTATCAATATTGTGCTTTTCAGTTTATAATTAGACAGCAATTGTGTTTTCTGCTACTGAATGATCACTGAGAGATTGCTACTATCCATTTAAGTCTCCAGTTCTGTTTTTCAGATTATAGGAGCTGCATGAAAAAGAAGAAACCATTCACTCTTCTAAAAAGAAATGCTTACTTTTTTCAGAACAGAGAATTTATCCTAAAATAAACTATACATATTATTTAACCCGTAAGAATATCTTTATGGCTGTAGTCATTCAAAAACCATATTGACTAAAATGAATATGGACTAGTACTTTTAATGAGTCTGTTATGAGGTTATATTCCTTGTTTAATAATTGGAAGAAAATAATCAGGGCAGGAATCCTATTCTGATAGGGAATGTGTGGTACTCCAATGTCAATCTCGATTTTTAAATGATGCTATGGGTTAAAAGATACTAAAGTGTACATTTTGTCTCCTTTTCATGAAAGAAAAAATCTGTGCCTTAAAGTCTACAGGTACAGATATGAACGTTGGACAAACAAATCATTTGAACAAAAACCTTAGTCATATTAGAATGACTTTCTACTTAACTTTTTAGCTGCCTTTGCCTTACTGACCAGATATCCTTGTATTTCTGAGCATTTTATTGAAGCTCTTATGTACAGTCATAACATTCTTCCCTGCAGGTCAGGTGGTTGTTAGTGATCAGTAAAGTGATCTGTAGCAAAAATGCAGGAAGTGTGAAAAAAGAAAATAAATCTACTTGAACCTGTGCAGCAACAGTTGTCATGGCCTGTCTGGCTGGGCACGTGCTACTGGCAGAGACGGACACAGTGTCACTTCAGGGACTTGTAAGAAGCTAGTCATTTGCTTATGCTGAGTTCCCAGAAATGCTTATTTTCTACTTCAAATAGGAATACTTATTCACTAAGAGAGAAAAGAAACTCCTAGGTGGCCTGAGTTAATAATCTACAAAGGAAACAGTTGCAGAATTTTTTAGCCAAGGTCTCATTTTATATAACTTGTGTTAATGGCCCGGAAATAGATATAATTTAATAAAGCTTGTTTTGTTTTCCTTAGTTATAAAAACAACATCCCCAGAACTATTCTCAAAGAATATTCTTTGGGCGCTTGGGTAGCTCAGTTGGTTGGGCGTCTGACTCTTGGTTTCCGCTTAGGTCATGATCTCACGGTTCATGGGAATCAAGCCCCATGTCAGGTTCTGTGCTGACAGCTCAGAGCCTGCTTGGGATTCTCTCTCTCCCTCTCTCCCTACTCCTCCCCTGCTCGTGCACATGTGTTTTCTCTCTCTCTTTCTCTCTGTCAAAATAAATAAACAAATAGAATATTCTTGAAGAGATAGAGTAAGGTGGGGGCACCTGGGTGGTTCAATCGATTAAGTGTCAAACTTCAGCTCAGGTCATAATCTCACAGCTTGTGAGTTTGAGCCCCACGTCAGGCTCTGTGCTAACAGCTCAGAGCCTAGAGCCTGCTTCAGATTCTGTGTCTCCCTCTCTCTCTCTCTGCCCCTTCCCTGCTCACACTGTCTCTCTCTCTCTCTCAAAAATAAAATAAAAACATTGTAGGGGCGCCTGGGTGGCGCAGTCGGTTAAGCGTCCGACTTCAGCCAGGTCACGATCTCGCGGTCCGTGAGTTCGAGCCCCGCGTCAGGCTCTGGGCTGATGGCTCGGAGCCTGGAGCCTGTTTCCGATTCTGTGTCTCCCTCTCTCTCTGCCCCTCCCCCGTTCATGCTCTGTCTCTCTCTGTCCCAAAAATAAATAAAAAACGTTGAAAAAAAATTTTTTTTTCAAATAAAATAAAAACATTTTAAAAATTATTTAAAAAAAAGAAATAGAGTAAGGTTTTATTTCATTTAAATAATTATTTGTTGTGCCTTTTTCCTCTCCTTATGATGAGACCGGGGGGGTGGGGGGGTGAAACCTAATGGTTTGTTTTGATAGCTCAGTTACTTTCCAAAGAAGTTGGCTCCCTGAGCCATGGAGTCTGTTCTTTAGTGCGTTTGTGTATATTATACCCAGCAGTGGATCCATGACAAGCCAGGATCAAAGGACTGACCCAAAAGGTCAGTTAAGGGGCGCCTGGGTGGCGCAGTCGGTTAAGTGTCCGACTTCAGCCA
>NW_024412420.1:6512858-6560737 GCF_014898765.1 Herpailurus yagouaroundi | reverse complement strand
AAAAAAAGGTCAGTTAAAATCCTGAGCGGTATGCAGGGATGGATGCAGCAGAGGGATAAAACCATGTTGTTCTAGAGGGGTACCAGCCATAGCTGGAATATAAGAGAATGTGGCTACCTCAACATGGGCCTGTTGTCTTGATATGATGAGGACACAAATGTGCTCGTTTACAGAAATACGGCCATATAATCTCTCGCTTACTTCAATCTGCATTTCTTTATAGCTCACTAACTCAATCCCATTATCAGAAATGAAAGCTACGTTTAGCAAATTGTTTGGCCGTTTATGTTTAATGCACAAAATCTTAATTAACAAAATAAAATGCTGCACTCCATTGTAAATCACTTTGCTAAACTTTCAGCCTTCACGAGGAATTTGGTCTTGTCCAGAAGCTGCTTTCAAGCCCCTGCTGATCTGGCACTCATGCACCAATTCCCTGTGGAGCTGAAAGAATGTAAAGGGAGCCAATTAAGGAAACTTTGAGCCAAAATAGACAAGCAGGGGCCATCTTGTCCATCCTTCTGCCTTCAGGCGAAAACCATCCCCTGCACCAAAAATTTGTGCTTGAATCCTGCTGACAAAAATGCTCACCCCGTGTAAATGACAAGTCATAATCCAGTTAATGCAACTAAAGCAGATTGTTAACTGTTCGAGACTTATTTATTGTGTTCTAAAGATGCTGAGTAGGAAAGCTCATCTGAATTGTTTTAATTCCTCCCTTCTAGAAAATTATTTTGTATGAGAAATGTACTCAAATAATTGTAAAGATGTGGGAAGTTTGCATCCAGGAAATAAAGTTATCTTTATCATCTTATTAAATGTATTTTTGGTTTCCTTTCACTGTAGGTCTACCTTATGGGTGGGAGGAAGCTTACACAGCAGATGGAATCAAGTACTTCATCAAGTAAGTACAAGCATCTCAACCAAGTAAGCAATTTTCTTCACATCTGGAGAGAACCTGGAAGTTGCAGAATAATCAGCAAAACCAAGAAACCCTCTTGGAGGTTACAAAAATTAGTAACAAGAAATGAAGCCTCACCATTTTCATTTCATGTGATTTAAATGCTAATATCAGATATCGTTTGGGGGGGGGAACCCTAGTAATTATTTCAAGGGAAACAGCAAAAAGTTGAAACAGGATCATAATTTGAACTTAAATGTTGGCTGCCTGAATTCACTTCTGGCTAAAAGTATTAATACTCATGAAAAGTTAATATCTAAAGAAAAAAAATCAACTTTGTATGTCTTAAAACTCAATAATGTTAATAATAATCAGCAGTTTTAATATTTTACAATGTACACAGTTCATTCATTCTGCAAATATATTTTGAGCATTTGCTCTATGCCACGCAATGTTCCATGCCTTGGAGATACAGGAGTAAAATATACTGGCTGGTTCTCTGATATCATGGAATTTACACAACAGTAGGGAAAGACAAAAAGTAAACAACTAAAGAGATAAATGTGGCATAATATGAACAAACTCTATTTCAGTGGATTCTCAGAATATCTTTTGAAGTATGTGGCCTTATTTTGTGTTTTATGGATGGACAACATAAGAGCTTAGAGCAGTTGCCCAAAAATCCATAGCTACTAAATTACCAAACCAGAATAGAATCCAAGTCTTTTCACTGCAGGATTGTCAGCAATAGGGACCTGCCTTTGAAAGCCTCAAGAGTAATACCTGTCCTAGCTGGACTGGTTAGCTTTACCCTGGAAACGCAGTCTGATCTACTTCCATTGTGTTCTGGTTAGCTCCCTTCGTGTCACAAGTGGTGTTACGAGATCACAAAGGGGAATCCCAAAGACTCCTGACACCTGAAAGACTCCCTTCATTGTCCTTTTTAGTAATGTGTTCTTGTTATGCATTTGGAGAGGAAAGGGAGGTATGTCCTTGATGTCCTTTCAAGTGTGCAAGTATTTTCCAAAGCAGTATTCAAATTTTGATTCTCAAGCTCTGTGACTTTATACAGGTTCCTATGTCACTCTTCACCTCAGTTTTCTCATCATAAAGTAAGGGAAGTATTGCCTACTTCATAGAGTTGTTAAATGTGATGCTCCTAGCATAGAACTTTGAACACAGTAGATGCTGAGTAGTCATTATTAATTTACAGTACGGAGAAACCCATAATTGTTGGTGGGGAAAAACATAAAAAGTCATATGACCATTGAAAACATTGAGAACTCAAAAGTCCATACTTAAAAAGAATTGAGAAAAAAACTAGGAATAAACTTGGCAAAGCATTTTTGTGATGTATATTTTTTCTTGTGGTCCCTAGCAAAAAGTAATTAATAAAGCAAAGGCACAGTTTATAATGTGTGGAGAAAGGAACATTTGGAATAGAGGACCCAGGATTCCCATGCAAAGATTACATTTAGTACCATACTGCTCACTGCCAGAATCCTATCTCTTCTGGAAGGAAAGTTGCCCCCTGCTATGTTAAGTTAACTGTGTTCAGTTCCTGGAAGATTTGAATCATAATACTGTAGAGGTGGCAGGAAAATGAAAACCACATTCACGTTTGCACTGGGTTTCTTTCTCATACTTACTTTGTAATGATTAAGGGAAAAGATGGAGGGGAGAGGAAAATGAGCACTTACAGAGCACGGCCTGATGATGCTCAGTAGTCAGGCATATATTAGGTGGATTTTTGTATGCGTTGCATCATTTAATTCTCCCAATGGTGTGGAGAGTGGACCCCACTTGGCTCTTATTAGGATGCTATTATGGTGGTGGTGAGCTGCATCCTGTCTCTTCAGCCATGCCTGTCTCCTAGAAAGTCCCCAAAAAGAAATGCCAGATCAAAGGAAGGCAAACTAGCATTCATTATTAACTGGGGTTCTGGTTCAAAGGCCTTTGAAAAAATATCTAAATGAGTCTGGACCCTGTGAGCACTCCTTAGCCTCAGCCAGCTGTCAGTATATCCTCACCCAAAGCTGAGTGTCAGAGCCTAACTGGTGCCATATGAGGAAAGGATACTAAGGACACAGTCACTAAGATAAAGACAAGGAGGAAGCGAGAGTGTTTCCCATTGCCTGGTACCCAGCTGGCTTAAGCCACTGTGCCTTGGGGACTGGAACAATAGTCTTGGTCTGGTGTCTGCTACAAAGAAGAGTAGCATCCAAGGAGAGGAGAAGAGAGAGGGTAAACAAGCCATTTGTCTGCCTTCAGATCTAACTCACAGTCCTGTGGAAGGAACAGAAAGAGACGCTACATTTATATAGTCTACTCCAGCATAGAAAATACATCCCTTCAACCTGCCCTTTGGAACTCCGCTGATTCTCTTCCTTGACCTTAATCTTGACTTACAAAGAAAGCATTACAGAAATGATAATATAGATTTGTTCCCCAGAGGACACTGGTGGGTATCAGTGTCTCACCATTAGAGTTGGAGACCCTATGTGGAAAAGAGACTAACTTGATCAGGGCCACACGGTAGCAAAATTGCAGAACCAAGGTACGTAAAGCCACCCCCCAACACACACACACACACACCCATGCTTTACCACCTCCACGTCCTCATTTTAACATAGTATGTTTCTATATGACAAGAAAGATATTTTAAACAGATCTTGATTTGGGGAGAGCTCTATACTTTATCCATTTTTTTAAATAGCAGAACAGAAACTTAGTTCTAAGAATAAGTAGTTATCTCCTGGAGATTAGAAAGGTCACATAGTGAAGATAGGAAAACCTAACAATATGCCAGTTCTTCCTTTACCTGGCCTCATGGAGGAATGAGCTGCTTGCCATGAGAGGTTTTTCTGCTAGAAGTTGACCCCATTCAAGCACCAACATGTATTTTAGCTTAACTGTTCTTGATGAAAGTTTTACTTAATAAGTGTTACATACTTCCTTGTCTTCTTCTATCGAGGCCACTTGGGTCCAAATGCTGATGTCTCCACAGCATAGCTGAATGATCTTAGACATGTTCACTTAAGCTCTCTGGGCTTTAATTCTCCATATTTATGGACTGGTAAGAATATTAGCACTTCGTAGGGTTCTTGTCCAGAATGAATGAGCTTATGTACATGAAAAACCTACCATAGCACCTGACCCAAAGTACATACAGTAAAGTTTAGCCCTAACTCACTCCCTCCCCTCACTGTTAGCATTTTGATAGGGGGTTACTTCCTAGCTCTTAGCTGCTATGTTCAGATAGGTGATGTTGCCACATAAGTAATGGCTGCGTAAGCAAGCATCCATTGTATGTCTTTCTTGGAACTATTTATTTAGCTTTTTTTGTTTTATTTTTTTTTTAATTTTTTTTTTCAACGTTTATTTATTTTTGGGACAGAGAGAGACAGAGCATGAACGGGGGAGGGGCAGAGAGAGAGGGAGACACAGCATCGGAAACAGGCTCCAGGCTCTGAGCCATCAGCCCAGAGCCCGACGCGGGGCTCGAACTCACGGACCGCGAGATCGTGACCTGGCTGAAGTCGGACGCCCAACCGACTGCGCCACCCAGGCGCCCCTGTTTTATTTTTTTAATCTTCATCCTCTCACTTACCCCAGCTAAAATTGTGTGCCTGGATAACCTTAGCTTTTGGGGTAGAAGCAGTTCAATTACCAGGTAAATGTACTTTGGAGGCAAGAAATAACAACTAATGAACTCAGGCCATTGCCTCTCTCACCTTAACTTAAAAAGAACAGTCTGAAATCGCCCTTCCAGAACACCGGAGGAGATGATGGTCTGTATACATAGAATCTCTTCCCTGAAATTGACACCTGTCAATGTCTTCCCCAAAATTCAGTTGTTACATCTGATGGAAGCCAAGCCTCAGGCAAAGGGATAACTGTCATGGCTGTCCCAAGAATGCCCAGATGAATATAGTCCTCATTGAGTATTCCTATCCATCCACATGTCCACTGCACACCTATTAATACTTTATAGTAATCATCTACTTAAGTTCTGACGTAAGAGAAGAAAACGTTTTACCCGGCATACACAAATTTAATCAAATGTTGGCATTGCTAGAGCCAGCGTTTCATAGCAGTAACAAACGTGTGTGTTTGTATATATGTGTATGTGTGTATACTAATATGTGTATGCAATATGCACATAGGCAGGGCTTGCCCACTTGCTATATATATATGAGTGTGTGTGTGTATACATATACACACACACACATGCATACCAGCACATTCAAGGGAAAACTTTTGTATTGTCTCCTTAGAAAGTGGCAGCATTCTTTTTTTTTTTTTTTAACGTTTATTTATTTTTGAGACAGAGAGAGACAGAGCATGAACAGGGGAGAGGCAGAGAGAGAGGGAGACACAGAATCTGAAACGGGCTCCAGGCTCTGAGCTGTCAGCACAGAGCCTGACGCGGGGCTCGAACTCACGGACCGTGAGATCATGACCTGAGCCGAAGTGGGACGCCTAACCGACTGAGCCACCCAGGCACCCCAGAAAGTGGCAGCATTCTTAAATTTAATGACAAAATGACAGTTATCTTGATGGTGCTATGATGAAAGTATCTGATTAACTTACCTGTTTTTCTAGCCAATTTCTTCCCTTTGGAAGTTGCATACTATTATAGATTTATAGTAGTCCTTTGATATGATTCCACTTTAAAATTTATTGTAGAATTGAACAAAATTATGTCGGGAGTTATGTTTGATAGTAAAGCTGAATGTAATTATTACAAACTAGACATTGCTGCCACATTGCCTTCATTGTATTCTTTTCTTTATGGAAAAATTCAGATTCACTGTGATCAGTGATCATAATTGTATTAATTCTCTATTGCTGCATGATAAATTTCTCCCAAAGTTCGCAGCTTAAAACAGCAAACATTTATTTTCTCACCCAGTTTTAGAGAGTCAAGAATCCAGGTGTGGTTTTACTGGATCATTGGCTCTTTCTCTCTGGTTGTCTCATGAAGTTGCGATCAAGTGGTTAGCCAAAGCTAGGGATCGAAGAGTGCCTTAGTGGGGCTGGAATATTTGTTCCAAACTCACACGTGTGGCTGTTGGCAGGAGGTTTCTGTTCCTCACCACAGCATGGACCTTTCTCCAAAGGGCTTTACACAACAAGGCAGCTGGCTTTGCCCAAAACAAGAGACAAGAGAAAGAGTGAGAACAAGAGAAACATGAAGAAAAAAGCTACAGTGTCTTTATGACCAGTCTCAAAAGTGGGTGACATACCATCACTCTTGCCATATGCTATCAGTCACATAGACTAACCCTGGTACAGTGTAGAAGAGTATAAATGCCAGAAGGTGGGGATCATTGGGACCTGTCTTGGAGGAGCCTGCCACAATGCTATTTCACAATATAATGTAAGTAAACATATTTTATATATGTGTGTGTATAGCCTGTATATCTATATAAATAATGCAAACATCTAAGTATTAGACACTTGCTTCAAACATGAAATTATCTCCGTTTAGTGATTTTTCCAGTAGGTGTAATCATTTGTTTTTTGGGTTTTTTTTTTTATTTTTTTTTAACGTTTATTTATTTTTGAGACAGAGAGAGACAGAGCATGAATGGGGGAGGGGCAGAGAGAGAGGGAGACACAGAATCTGAAACAGGCTCCAGGCTCTGAGCTGTCAGCACAGAGCCCGACGCGGGGCTCAAACTCACGGACCGTGAAATCATGACCTGAGCTGAAGTCGGCTGCTTAACCGACCTAGCCACCCAGGCACCCCAAGCATTTGTTTTT
Organism: Herpailurus yagouaroundi; assembly: GCF_014898765.1. NCBI lineage: Eukaryota > Metazoa > Chordata > Mammalia > Carnivora > Felidae > Herpailurus > Herpailurus yagouaroundi. Next base: position 6,554,067 of record NW_024412420.1, on the reverse strand, counting down.
AAAAGTTACTTATGCTTGACTTATAATTCTCCGTGTATTCATTTGTGTTGATACACCTTTAATGTGAGATCTCTCCTCATGTTATAAAACGTTTGTCCATTACATAGGAAGCAGTATACTTTCCAGCATTATCAATGCCTATCAGTATAACCTAGAAAGTCCATAATTTCTGAATAAAACAAAAGTTTCTATCTGGAGCAGGGAAGGCAAATAGATTTCACCTCACTGTCTCAAGCATTGTTTTGTGAAGAGTTCAAAGTCTATGTTCAGCCTCAGTGACGTCTGATCAATTAGACGTCTGCTGTGGGTTCAGGGGGCAAGAGGTGTAGGGGCACAGGCCACATCTTTGCAGTCTTTGGTCTTCAGAACATTTTGCTAGCCCAGGAACTCTGCCAGGATGAACAGTGACAGTACACAGGGTAGGTTGAAATACTGAACATGGACATTGTTTACAATGACAATCCACCCAAAAAAAGTTCTTATGAGACAGTATTTAAAAGCTTTGCCTTGGGGCGCCTCGGTGGCTCAGTCGGTTGAGCGCCTGACTTCAGCTCAGGTCATTATCTCACAGTTTGTGGGTTTGAGCCCCACATCAGGCTCTGTGCTGACCACCTGCTCAGAGCCTGGAGCCTGCTTCAGATTCTGTGTTTCCTTCTCTCTCTCCCCCTCCCCTGCTCACTCTTTGTCTCACTCTGTTTCTCAAAAATAAATAAATGTAAAAACAAAAATTTAAAAGTTTTGCCTTAATGACTCCAAAAGGTAACTGATGTCTGGCAGGCATGGCTTTCTTCATTTCTCTCCAGTCTGAGAAATTAATGTTCCTAAATGATTGTCTGATTTGAAGTAGGACATCCTATGAGGTTGTTCCCAGGTAGGAAACAATGTGGATCATAACATGTATGAATAAGACTTGCCATTGTCAGCCAACTGTATTAATTAAAGGCTCAAGTTACATCGTGTCCTCTCATTTATAAAATAAATAGCACAAAAGAGGAAAATTTGAGGTTGTTTTATTACCCCCTATTTTACAAGTAGAGCCTATGCTGGGTAATTCTAATGTAATTAGAAATTAGAGAGATCAGAGGGGAAGGAAGAATGGATCATTTCTGTCTTGGAAATAAAAAGCTACTACTTTTGACTTTTCCTAAATCCTTGGCAGACTATTTTAGCTCCACTTTAGTGGACACTGTCAGGAGCCCTCTCTCTGAAGACATCATTAATTTGGCTGCTTTGATTCATTTTGGGTGGGCTAAGGAATACCCATTCACAGACTTACTATAAGTGTAAGGCCCCCTTGATGAGGTATCAGGGCAATTTCTATGCACTTAACTTCATTTTAGAGGAGAGTGCATGTAATCCCCTCACCATCTTCTGCCTGCATGAGAATCCTGAGCATTTCATTCTTAATGAGACTGTAATGAAGAAATAAAAGATGAATTGAAGGAGGAAATATGGAACTTTTAAAATACTTTGTCCCTGAACACTTCTTAGACATGAATAAATTGTACTGAAACCACTGGTTTGGATGTAAACATCTATGTGACAGTGGGTTTAGAATACCCAGTAACTAGTACAATGCCCGGTATGTGTAGGTGCTAAATAAATATCAAATGCATGAATACTGTCACTGGCAATTTAGGAAAGCAATTGGTGAGAAAAAAAATGCAGACTCTAGTCTCAGACAGACTTGGGTTCCTTTAGTTTATGTACCACTTGTGAGTGTGACCTTGATTTAATTGATACTGTTTTCAGCTGTCTGCACTCCCTTTACTCATTCAAAAACAAGGATAATAGTTGGCACACCTGGGTGGCTCAGTCAGTTAAGCATCCCACTTCGACTCGGGTCATGATCTTGCAGCTTATGTGGGGTTCGAGCCCCACATCAGGCTCTGTGCTGACAGCCTGGAGCCTGCTTCAGATTGTGTCTCCCTGTCTCTCTGCCCCTCCCCCACTTGCGTTTTCTCTCTCTCTCTCTCTCTCTTTCTCTCTCTCTCTCTCAGAAACAAACGAAACAAGGCTAATAGTTTATGTCTCCTTGGATTGTTTTGAGAATTGAATAAATAAGGGAGGTAAAGCCCCTGGCAAAATACCTGGCACATGGTGAGCACTTAACAGAACTTAGTTCTTCCTCCCTTCCTTTATTTTATAGTATTGCTATTTGGCAATGGAGGGGCTTTAAATGACAGCTCAGCTTTATTTTGCACAGCTGCAAATAGAAACCACTAACCAAAACCTGCACCTATGCCACTCTCCAGCCAGTCATAAGCCCTGTGACAGGAGCCGAGAGGTTGCATTGCTCAGGAGCTGGAGGAGACAGCTAGCTCTAGATTTTCTATAAATATCTACGAAGGGGTGTAGCAATATGAAGTGCTATATGAGCAACTGTCATTTAAATGAAAGGCCAGCCAGCTGGCTTAGGTTATACAGAATGGCAAAGCCCATGGACATGAATAAAACATCCAGATCTAGACAGGCAGCATCAAACTCTTTCCCCCCATTTGACCAATGACAGGTATAACTGAGGCATAAAGCATGTTTTTTAGCATTTCATTGGGATACTATAAGCAAATCCTCTGGGATTCCAAGAAGTACTTTGGAAATGCATCACCTCTCTGGGGGTTATACTTTTATTTATACAGATGTGGAATTCTCTTTGCCTCCAGTACCCTTTATTTTAAATTTATTAACAAATACTAACTTTTATGTCAAACACTTTCCCTTCCAAATTTGGTTGCTGTATTAGTCTGCTAGGACTGCCATGACTGACTGGCTTAAATAACAGAAATTTATTTTCTCATAGTTTTGGAGGCCAGAAGTCCAAGGTCAGGATGCCATCAGGATTGATTTCTGGTGAGGCCTTTCTTCCTGGGATATGGACAGCTACCTTCTCACTGTGTCCTCACATGGCCTCTTGTCTGTGTGCACAGAGATCGAGCTCTGGTGTCTCTACCTCTTCTTACAAGGATACTGGACCCAGAGCCCCACCTCCATGACCTCATCTAACTTTACCTCCCCAAAGGCTCTGTCTCCAAATACAGCCACATTATGGATTAGGGCTTCAATATATGAATTGGAGGGGGTAGGGAGCACAATTCAGTTCACCACAGCTGATTCTTTCTTAAATTACTTTTCATAAGATCTCCAGCACCTTCTTTTTCTTCATCCAATAATCTCCATTACAATGTAGTATATAATCTTCCTATACATTTACCAAGTTTTAGGCAAATTGCAAAAATTAATCCAAACCAGTGCCTTTTCTCTTGTGCCTTAATCTTCATGGATGAAGCAGTTAAGGGGAGGGAGAGTGTGGTAGGGAGAATAATGGCTCCCAGTGGTGTCTACGTGTTAATCTCCGCAAACTTTGAATACATTAGGTTACGGGCTAAAGGGGCATAAAGGTTGCAGGTGGAATTAAGGCTGCTACTAGCTGATCCTAAAATAGGGGGACTAGCCTGGATTATCCAGGTGGGTCCAATATAATCACATGAGGCCTTAACAGTGGAAAAGGGAGGCAGAAGAAAAGGGTCAGAGAAAGAGATGTGACAGTGGAAGCAGGGACAGATAGGCTATGTTGCTGGCTTTGAAGATGGGGGCTAGGAATATCAGAACGTGGATGGCCTTTGAGCTGGAAAAGCAAGGAAACAGAGTCCCCACTAGAGCCTCCAGAAAGGAATGCAGACTTGCCAGCACCTTGATTTTAGCCCAGCAAGCACCCTGTTGGACTTCTGTGCTACAGAACTGTAAGCCAGTGACTTTGTGTTGTTTACAGCCACTAAATCTGTGGGAATCTGTTACTGCACCAATATAAAACAAATACAGGGAGTCAGAGATAGAGGGGACAGGGTGATGGTTATAAGGGACCTAGAATGTGTCCAGGCATGGATCTAGAGGATGTATTCATATTATCTCTTAACACTATTGAGACAGGTGTGGCATGTTTTCTATATTAGGGAACTGAGACTCAGAGTTTAAGTAAGTGTCCCAGAGACGCACAGTCAACCCAGTTAGCACATGGGCGATCTGGAATTTCAAATGAGGTCTGCATAGTCTATATGAAAGAACAGTGGCCATGGTCTACATCCACACCCTAGTTCTGCTACCGTGTGAACGTGGACAGGATGCTTGAACTACCTTAGCCTCCGTTTCTGCAATTGTAAAAGTTGTAGCGAAAAGTTAGGTTAATGAGATTTGTACGAAAAGCAAATTGGGAAATCAGTATCAAAGAACATCGTAAAGTACAAAACGCTAATCTGATGTAAAGTCTTATCCAGCTGCCACATATCTAAACATCTATATCAAAAGAATGATCCAGGATATTGAAAGGGTTGAAGGATCTTCTTAGATCTCACCTAAACTTTGTTACTTAGCATTAACCAGGCCCCTTTATGAAAAGTCTCCATCCTTTTGTTGGATATTAGATACCTAGAAACATGGCTTTGGCTACATCCTGAATTACTTCAGAGGCTGAAAATTCCAGTGTAGTAAAATCACTTCAGTAAAGGTTAGAGAATTGAGGGGTAGGGTGAGCTCTTTAGCTAGACTACTTACCATTATGTTTGTCTTTGGTAGCATTTTATGCTCTACCAGTGTTACTAACACAAGATTTGTTTAGCCAACTATAGTGTTTGTTTGATGTAAATAATTATAACTTAAATCCTAGGATTTGAGTAAGTTTACATACAATTCTGGCTATTTAGCAAGTCAAAATTGTTTGAATCATCATAGTGGTTCAATTTTTACCTACTACCAAGTATATGAATAGACCTTTTCTTTTTTTTTTTTTTTAATTTTTTTTTTTAAATCTTGGCTTTCATTTTTTTTTTCAACGTTTATTTATTTTTGAGGCAGAGAGAGACAGAGGATGAACAGGGGAGGGGCAGAGAGAGAGGGAGACACAGAATCGGAAACAGGCTCCAGGCTCTGAGCCATCAGCCCAGAGCCCGACGCGGGGCTCGAACTCACGGACCGCGAGATCGTGACCTGGCTGAAGTCGGACGCTTAACCGACTGTGCCACCCAGGCGCCCCTGAATAGACCTTTTCAAGTTACTTGGATATTAGAATATGGGTGAAGAGGGTTAGTGGTCCTGGTTATTTGGTAACTTTTAGGCTATTTATATAATTTGAACTCTTTCCTGATAACATATTTCTGAATCATTCCGGGTGAAGCTACTGCATTTTCACATCTGAAGATTGTTTTATCTGATCCTCAATTATAAATAAGCTAGTCTACCACTTTTGAGCATTTTTTTTTATTTTTGGTATAATAATATCAGCGAAATGCCTGGTGGATCTATGCATCAAACATTTATTGACCCTCATTTTCTGTGAGCCTGACACCGAGGCTGTAAAGATGCGTGCAATACTTCTCTGCCCTCTGGAAGTTAACAGCCTGGTGGACAAAGACAGATATATTAAGAATTCATTTCACAATGTGAAAAGCATAGGAGACTTCTGGAGAAGCAGGCTTCATGCAAGTACTTTTTATTCATACTTACTCAATTAAAATATGAGTTTTGTGGCAAGTGCTTTAAGAAATGCTTTAAACGTATGATCTGTGATCAGTCAACACATCTTTATCTCATCTTGTAAAACTGAAGAGCACTTTTCAGGTGGTCATTTAATCCATCCCAGAACTGCCATACATATTGTTGTTGAAACCAACCCAGATAACAGAGCCTCAGAGAGAGAATTTAACATAATGGCTAAATTCTCAGAAGTTAGATTTGGGTCTAGATCCTGGCTCAAACACGTTCCAGTTTTATGACCTAAAGTAAGTTATTTCACCTCTCTCGGTATTAGTTTCCTATATATAAAATGAAGGTGATAAGTATAACTTTTTCCTCTGCTTCAAAATAAACTAAGGTTCTAAAAGACAGATAAGTCCATTGATTCACAAGTCCAAGATGGCGCCATTAGAAATAGTATTGGGGCACGTGGGAGGCTCAGTCAGTTAAGCATCCAACTTCAGTTCAGGTCACGGTCTCGCAGTTAGTGGGTTCGAGCCCTGTGTCAGGCTCTGTACTGACAGCTTAGAGCGTGGAGCCTACTTCAGATTCTGTGTCTCCCTTGCTCTCTTCCCCTCCCCTACTTGCGCTCTGTCTCTTTCTCTGTCTCTCAAAAAGTAAATAAACATTAAAAAAAAAAAGAAATAGTATTGTAAAGTTGATGAGAGAAGTGTAAAGGCTGATGACATGTTTGGTATTTATCTCATAATTTTTTCCTATAATTGAGGGTTTCTACTTTACAGAATTCACTCTCAAGTGGCTTTTACACTTACACATTATGGAGTCTTTAATATTGATAGAACACTTTAAGACTTTAGAGATGGGAAATTCTCAAAGTCCCATCCAGTTTTGTGATTTTTAGAATGTTCAGTTCTTCTGTAGTAAAATATGTACATTCATATTGATATATTTTTAGTGTCTATTTAACTTTGGTAAATAGAAAAATATTATTAGAATAAGTATAAAATTAGTTTAAATTTTATGTTTCAAATAATTTTAGTGTTTTTAAGGTTTCAAACTTGATAGTGGAGAAACACATACTTAACCAGATGTGTATTAAACTTATTGGATACATAAAGTGAAATACCTAAACATTAAAAATTAAAGTAGCTTCTACATTTCATGTATCTGGACTCATAAGTGAGAATTTAAAGTGGAAGGAAACTTTGGCAGTGGTCTTGCAAACTTGTTTCTAATTAAATTCAGTTCATTAATCTGTATTCTGTCAGTCTTTTTATTAGTGATATATTTAAAATAGCATGAAAAATATATTTATTGCCTGTCTTCTATATTTTAGAAGGCCAACCTCTTCAGTTTGTAGAAGTTGAATATGTGTTTACTGGGGAAGTAATAGTCATGGCCTCATCTTGAGATACTCTCTTGAGAGTATTTTAAGTGTCATTTAGAATGACACCAACTGCAGTCACAAACCGCCACCTTTCAGTAGCTTAATGCTCATACCAGTCAGTGCAGAGCTTCCTGGCTGTTGAATGGCTTTTCTTTCTTTGGCTGGTGATTTTGGTATGCCAGCTCCTTCTAGCTCATGGCTCTACATCTCCTAGGTCCTCAGAGTCCTCTGTGTTCAGTTAGTGGATTAGGAGTCAGAGTAGAGAATAGAGAAGGCACTCTAGTTTCTTAAAAACCTGGCCCACAAGAGATAAACATTTCTCTCATCTTCCATTGGCAGGAACTAGTCACATGCTCACACTAGGATGTAAGGGTGGCTGAAACAGGTAGTCGCTGCCTGGGCAGCTGCCTCCTGGTAACAACTCTGTGATAGGGAAGGAAAACATAAAGTTTGATGGACACTGCCAGAGGGTCCATGAGAATGTGTAGATCTACAAACTCAAAATTTCTGTGATTATTTATTAGTATCTAATTGTCCAGTATATAAGTACCAGTGTCAGTAGGATGTGTTCTTTGAGGCCTTCTGTACTTTTTAATCCTATCACAATGAAAAACAGCATCAATCTTTTAGAGTTGCCCAAAGCTGTAATCTGTGACTGTAGAACAGTTTTTGGAAACATGTATCAGCTTTGGACCTTGAGTGTTTGGGCTCTATACAGTAAGTGACAGCAATCTAAGCCTGTGTATATGATTTTAAAAATATAATTTATACTTTTCACATTTTTCTCAGAAATTTTCAGTGTTCATCTTTTCCAAGTCTAGTAACAGCAGTTTTTTCCAATATTATGCATAAGTAATATGTTATAGCTTTAGATTCTTATCAGAATAATAATAATGTGGGGGCGCCTGGGTGGCGCAGTCGGTTAAGCGTCCAACTTCAGCCAGGTCACGATCTCGCCGTCCGTGAGTTCGAGCCCCGCGTCAGGCTCTGGGCTGATGGCTGGGAGCCTGGAGCCTGTTTCCGATTCTGTGTCTCCCTCTCTCTCTGCCCCTCCCCCGTTCATGCTCTGTCTCTCTCTGTCCCAAAAATAATAAATGTTAAAAAAAATATATGATTAAAAAAAAAAAGAAGAAGAATAATGTGGTATCTGAGATGTAGACAGTTTTTTGTTTTGGTTTGGTTTTTATTTTTTTTATTTTAGAGAGGTGTGAGTGGGGGGAGCTAGGGGCAGAGAGGGAGAGAGAGAGTAGGTGTGTGTGCAAGCAGAGGGAGGGGCAGAAGGAGAGAGAGAGAGAGAGATAGGAGAGGAGAGGAGAGAGAGAATCTTAAACAGGCTCCACGCTCAGTGTGGAGCCTGACATGGGGCTCAGTCACACAACCCTGGGATCATGACCTGAGCTGGAATCAAGAGTCAGATGCTCAATTGACTGTGCTATCTACCTGCCCCAGAGGTTTTTTTAAGTAATTGGATTTTTAAATTTTCAAAAGATATCTGATGTATTTTTTATATAAATTGCCATAAATAGGAAACAAAAATAAAATCTGTCCTGAAGACTGTAAAGATTTGGATGAGATCCTGCTAATATTTGATCAGACCCCCACTGGATTTCCAAATAATTAAAAAGTGCTGGAAGTGTTCTGTGATATTTAAAAAGAAATATCCTATTTGATTTTAGGGCTGTATTTCCAAAATTATGTAAGAGAGAACTCCTTATATGTCACTAGGAACAAACAACTTATGATTTTCTCTTAAACATGTTTGAGAATAGATTACTTCATATCACTGATTCCTAGTCATTCTCGTAACCAGTGTCTGACGAGGCTATGTGCTGCCTCACCAAGGTTTGGTGACTTTTTAATTATTTTATTGACATAGTTCACTTTCTCTCTCTCTCTCTCTCTCTCTCTCTCTTTAGAGCGCATGAGCAGGGGAGGGGGCGGAGGGAGAGAGAAAGAGAATCTTAAGCAGGCTTCCATGCTCAGCACAGAGCCCCACACAAGGCTCAATCCCATAAACCTGGTATCAAATCATGACTTGAGCTGAAGTCAGGAGTCAGGCACTCAACCAACTGAGCTACACAAGCGTCCTGACATGGATCACTTTCTGTTCTTACCTTCCCATTTGTTTTCAGTTGGGATTATTTTTTTTTTTTTAATTTTTTTTTCAACGTTTCTTTATTTTTTGGGGGGACAGAGAGAGACAGAGCATGAACGGGGGAGGGGCAGAGAGAGAGGGAGACACAGAATTGGAAACAGGCTCCAGGCTCTGAGCCATCAGCCCAGAGCCTGACGCGGGGCTCGAACTCACGGACCGAGAGATCGTGACCTGGCTGAAGTCGGACGCTTAACCGACTGCGCCACCCAGGCGCCCCCAGTTGGGATTATTTTTTAAGGATAAGTCTTTTATTATTATTACTACTTGCAGTTTATGGCCAGTTGTAAAATTTTCCAGTGATTCCAAGATACTGGTACCAGAAACAGGTTGAGTGAACATATATTTACTTATTTGTCTTTATTTTCTCATTCATATGAATATTATATGAATAGGATTATCCCCCCACCCTCAAAAAAGGACATTGCAAGTTAATTACTTTGGCTCATTATTTTGCAGCCTTATCTTAAACATGATAAAATTATACATGCAGTGTTGCTAAATTCATAGTGATATATAAATAGTGCCATTTACAGTGGAGTTTAACAAAAGAACCTTTATATCATCACAGACGGTTATTAAGAATGAATTTCTTCAAAACTAGCGCACTTCCTGTCTTTAAACCACTTTTCTCTTAAAGGCTGTCCTAAATTTTTATTTTGAAAGAAAGCATTTTGCATGCTAGGAGGTAAGAAACATAAGGAGGGTAATTATAATGGGATTTAAATAATTCACTTACATTTCTTTGCCAATAAAATAAAGCATGTTCTCTTAAGTTTTTTTATAAGTTCTAAAATATGTCTTTCAATTTACTAATATTATAAAAGAAAAATAAAACCCCACAACACTGTCATCTTCCTAGATCAAATATTCCTGTTTTCCACCAACAGATTTGGCAATCACTCAGAGGCAAGTGGTATTATGCTTTTTGGATTTTCCGATATATCTGAACTGCTGTTGATTGCTCCCCAAATCAGGTCAGATGCACTCCCTGCAGGAACATTTGCCAGAGGTAGTGTGTGTTCAAATGGAAGATTTTTACGTTCCATAGTCAGCCTCATTTATTCTCCAGACCTTTAAATTTTTCATGCTAAGTAGCAGCATCTCACTGTATGAACCATGGGGTCTTTATTAATTAAACAGACTCAACAGGACTGATTTGGTCTGTCTCTTCTCAGTTGAATTACCAAGCACACAAATCAGAGAGGAAATATCTCTAATACTAGAATGTTCTCCAAGCCAGTAAATCTGGGATTATCTCTTCATACTGATTATGTCAAAGCTCTTTAGTCACTATGCTCACTAGGACATAAAATTGAATGGTATACACACAGATGGCCCCGTTCTAGCATTATAGGAAGAGTTCCAAGTTTTTCTTGCAATAATCACAAAGTTCTAATTATCAAAAAACAAAACAAAACTAGCCATGATCTTTTATTGAATATCAACTCTTTGCCAGGCACTTTATGTGCATTACCTGAGTTTTAGAAGCATGAGTCTGAATGTTTCTACACAAGGCCTAGGTGTACTTGAAGTATAGAAACCTTATCCCTTTGTTGGCTGTTTTGTTTTTTTCCAGTGAGTACCCTTTGTAATTGCATGTTTGGTGTTTGGGTGTGTGTTTTTTTAAACATATATGGAGAAGTGTATTGTGAACATAAGCTTAAATCAGTTAGTATTTTAGGATGTTACTTTTGGATTTGGAAAAGGTTCAGATGTAGACTTGTTCCTGTAAAAGTGCCCGATGAAGTTTCCTGGCAAAGATCACTTTCTAGGGGAACTTTCTAATAGTCATCGTTCAGAGTCTATAACTACATTTTTTTCCTTAGACATTTTGCCTTTGCTTCATCTAAGTGATAAGTTTAATGGAATGTCCATTTACAGATAGTTATAATGTTGAAGCATGAGAATATTACTTTTCAGAAGGTTTAATAGGAGAGTGTGCACCTGAAGTCATTCCTCAGGTGGTTGTTCCTGTTTTCCCTCCTTCCCACACTTCCTAATTACGGGACATTACTGGGGAGGGAGGATTTATAAGAATTTAGTCTCTTCTTCAGACTAACATATTACAAATGTGCATCATCACATCAAAGTAAATATACCAAGATTTTTTAAATTAGCAAAATTGTCTCATCAAGTTTTTCCTTTTAGTTTTAAACAGGTGCTTTTTACAGAATGACGTGTCCTCATTTTACCTTGTGGCGGCATCCTGGCCCTCTTATGTTACACTCATTAGTATTTCTTTAAAGCCACTTTCAACTTGGGCAGACTTGCAGCTTCCCCCAACCCCAAAGGCCTGGAAATGAAGTTAACCTGTGCATAATCTAATGCTTCAGTAAGTTTAGTCACTATAATAAGAAATTCCATTAAACCGTTTTAAAGAGATAACAGTGATGTGGATTACTGTCAAGAGAATAATGAGTCTTTGTACCACTTAACCACACTCTGAGCTTTTGAAATGATGAAGATGTTTGGGCCTTGCCACCTTCACCTTGATTCTCAAAGCAACTTAAATTTGTTTATGCCATCATGAAAGTATCAGCGATCTTCCGTGGAAAAGTGAATTTTAATATTCAAACTGAGGAGTTGAACAATTTGTTTTGAGATATATGCAGAGAATTTAGGACTTAGGGTCAAAAACATCACTGACGATGAAACTGCCTGTTTGTAGTAAGTCCAACATTTTCAGTTATTGCCGTCATCAGCCAATAAAGTCCGTGCATTTATGTGATAGTTCTCAAATTATGCTCTATGGAACACTGGTCCCACATGTGCTAACAGGGGCACGTTAGCTTGAGTAATACCACATACTGTTGGAGAGGCATAGAACATGTTAATATATTTAAGGTTTAGGGAAGTCCTTCAGTTAAGAAACTTTAGCTCTGTTTAACCTAGTGTATCTCAAACTTATTTGACCATGGAATTATCTTCTTCACGTAACAGTAATTAAAAACCCTTTTAACATACCTTGGAAATGCTATTTTGTCGTGTAGAATATATTTTTAGACACCCCCCCCCCCCATCTTATTTGATCATTTTAAGTGCCAGCCCTCAGATGGACTTGATCTAAGACATGGTACTGCTTCCGAGGTTGAGTTTGGGTGGGATAGGAGTCAGGGGAGACTGATCTAAATGGATGAGGGCAGTAGGGTAAGCCAGTGGTAGAAAGAGTGTCCAGGAAGAAGAAACAGATCATCCTAATTCCAGAAGCTGCCTGTCCACACTCAGGAGCTGGGCAGATAGTGGTGGATACAGGAGATTCATTCAGCCAAAGGCTGAGGGTTGGAAACCAGGTCTGAGAAACACCATCCAGCAGGTAGAGACACACTTTGTAATGTTGTTTCACCGCTCCCTGAACATGCCCTGTACCTGTTGTACATCCTTCCTTACCTCTGCTTGTGTTCTTCCCTGAAATGCCTAGTCATTCATTCTGAGCACGTGTTAGGCACCATATAAATTCAGGCATAGGAAACATAGCTCCTGCCCTGATGGAACTTCATATGCAGTAAGAAGGCCTGAAAATAAACAGACACTTAAAGTACAGTGTAATAAGAGATAAGATCAGGAACACAGATTGGAGGAATTTTGAGGGAGATTTGGGTTTTTTGTTGTTTTTTTTTTTAGTCTATTCATTTATTTTTGAGAGAGAGAGACAGAGACACAGTGCAAGCAGGGGAGGGGCAGAGAGAGAGGGAGACAGAGAATTCAAAGTGGGCTCCAGGCTCTGAGCTGTCAGCACAGAGCCCAGTGTGGGGCTTAAACCCATGAACTGTGAGATCATGACCTGAGCTGAAGTCAGATGTCCAACCAACTGAACCACCCAGGCGCCCCTAGGGAAATTTGGTTCTTTAGAATTAGTCTAAGTTAACTAGATAAACAAGATGGGAGGGAGGAAGACTGTAGCAGAAAAAAAAAAGTATTATTGAGGCAGGTAAAAAAAAAAAAAAAATCAAGGTATTTCATACCATGGAGTAGGTATTTGATCCAGAAGGCATTGGTTGGCACTGAATTTTTAGCAGGTAAGCAACAGCGTAAGATTTGTCATTTAGAAAAATCTCTTGGCTAGAGGAGATTGAATTAGAAAAGAAGTAGAAACAGAGGCAGAGAGACAAGCTGTTTCGGTGACCCAGAGTATAGCCCTGGAAGAGGGGGGGAGTAAAAGATTCCACAGATGTTTCAGCAAGAGAATCCCAGGATTTGCTGACTGAATGTCGGGTAAGGGAGAACAAGTTGTCAAAGATGATGCATTCTCCTACATTCCTTTCTACCAAAGAATAAAGAAACAAATAGGTTTTGTTGAACCATAAAACATATCCAAGACTTTTCAAAATGATTGGATCGAGTTGCAGTTGCTTCCCATGACCAGGGGCTGCAGTAGGGTGGACGCAGTGTCACTGGGATCAGTACTTGCATGGATGGGTAGAAGGACAATCTTTCAGACTGTAATTGCATTCCTTGTTCTTCTCAAGTCATGTAACACAGACGACATCCTGGATCCATCCCGTGATGAATGCACTGAACCTGTCTTGCTCAGAGGAAAATGAAGAGGACTGTTCCAGAGAACTTCCTGATCGAAGAGTTGATGGTCTTCTGTAGGAAGCAGAGCTCCAAGGTCTCTAACTTCTCAGTCTACATGGATGACTCCAACATGCAATGGTCTAAAATAGGAGTAGTAAAGCACACACTACTTATTGAAGTTCTAAAATGGAGACTCTGGGTTTAGTCTACTTTTGTAAGACTTTTTTTTTTTTTTTGGACTGTGATGAGCATTTTTTTTATTTAATTGAAGTGTAATTCACATATAGTGTTCTATCAGTTTCAAGTGTACAGTATAGTGATTCAGTAATTCTGTGCGTTACTCCGTGCTCATCATGATAACTGTACTCTTTAATCCCTTTTATTTCATCCATTCTCCTACCCGCCTCCCCCCAGCAACTACCATCTTGTTCTCTGTATTTAAGAGTCTGCTTTTTTGTTTGTCTCTTTTTTTCTTTGTTTGTTTGGTTTGTTTCTTAAATTCTGCATATGAGTGAGAGCATATGGTATGGTAAAACTTTTTGATATAAGTGTGTACACTTACAAGATCAGTTGCCACTACAGTAGTCCTTTAAGAATAATCTAGTTGTATTTTTTGAAATCATATATAGATTTTATCATATGTATAATTTTTCATATACAACTTGATTTGTAATTTTATATATAGTTCTTTATAGAGTATCCGATACAACGGGTTTTTTTAATTAAGACTTACTGGAAAATTATGTGAACACAGTGAAGCACTTCATTTATTTGATGTGACTAACCTTTTATATTAGTATCTTGGGAAAGTGCTCTGAGCAAGCTTTTGGGGGTTTGTTAAGGATCACATTTGGACAACTATCTCATTGGCTACTGAATGCAGTTTACGTTATTTGTGGGGCTCTCTAACTTACGAAATGCTCTTCAGGCCCTGTTTTGTTCAACATGCCCATAAGGCAGATCCAGTGGGTATTTTTATTCTTGTTTTTCAGTTAGGGAAATAGTGGTTCAGAGAAATGAAGCACCTTGTCCTGGAGCTGAGATTCACACCTGAGTCTTCTGATTCCACGTCGAACCCCTTTTCTGCTGCACCCCGCTGTCCCTGCAGAGGGAGGTCACAGCCCAACACGCAGGCCACAGTGGCCCTATTGATACAGCTGAGCTCCACAGCTGTGCACTCCAGTGGCCACAGAGATTCAAGAGGTACCTCTTCAGTCGGATGTTGCCCCCACATAACCCCACTATTCTCCTATAAACCCTTCCACCTCCCATACCCCCAAATATTCACCAAGTCAGGGTGCAGCTCTGTGATGCCCTTTCAATAGGCTTCTTTCAGCAGCTCACATTTTTCTAAAGTAAAGGGACTGGTTTACATCAGGGGTCTGCCCTGCCAGAGGGAACATTTGCAGGGAGTTAATGAGAAGTGGGGCACCCAGAATCTCCTCTGCTATCTGGACACATCCACAAACTCTCCTGCTGTGAGTTCAAGACTGACCTCATGACTGCTGATGTCACCTCCCAAACTGATTACACTTTCCATCTTCTGTTATTTTGTTGTAAGGATGCCACAAGACAGCTCCTGGAAGGACTGAGCCATTGACTTGGAGTGCTAAAGATTTTCTTTTTAGTGATTTAAACCTGGGGCTAGGAATTGGGGCAGAGTGAGGACAAAGTCATTTTAAATGTCCCGGGTGTTAGGTACCAACTGAATGATAAAAAGGGATTTGTTCATATCCAATGTCCTGATACCGTTAGGTAATATACTTAGGAAGAAAGTGAGTAAGAATCATTAAGTGATCAGAATACCCTGTTCTTAACCATGCCTGGTAAGACTGAGAAATTACTGTTTGTCACAGTGGCCTCTTCTTCCCAACCCCTTCCTCCTCATTCCCTCTCCACCTCTGAAATACAAACAGGAAAAAGGAACCCAGCCTTGGGGATCATGTGATTTGGAGATTTTTTTTTTTCCAAACATCTTTTGGTGAAAAAGACTCATTTTTCAAATGGGCTTTCAAGCAGAATCCCAAGATATGTAACAGGTTTTTTGTTTTTTTTTGTTTTTTTTTTTTTTAAATATTGTGACTCTGCTTGAAATGAGAGAAGCCTGAAGCCCAATTAAAGCAGCCCCCAGCATGGCTGTGCAAACCTACAGATCCTTAGAAGATAGCATAAGATTCCTCAATTGTAGCCATTGTATAGATAAGTAAATTGAGATCCTAAGAGGTCACACAGTGAGTCAGTGGCCAGGTCAAGACAAGACCTAGATCCCAAAGCCTCCTACCCTACTAAATTTCATACGGCGCGTAATATAGATAGATGTATGTTGTAAATATAAGTCTACGTTGTGAATATATATAGGATTTATAATTTACGTCTTGAATAATAACATAAAGTCAAATCTAGGTGGATAGGTAGTCATTAGCCCCAAGAAAAGTTTCAGAATGGCTGAAGAAGGCTCATGCTTCTCCTGACAGCTGTGTGAATATGAGCAAGCTTCAGGGAGACAAGTTTTGAGAGAAGCCCTCGAGGGAGCTCTTTCCTTGTGTCCCCCAGAGGTGAGTGAGATTCTCAAACACCTGAAGTTACTTTTATAAGTTAGTGTCTATAATTGTCAAAGTACAGACTTTTTGTTGCTAAATTAATGGTATGAAATTCCCCTCCCCCTACTGGGAGTGTTTTTTATAATTTGTTTCTAAGTGAAGAAAACACAGAGGAGTCTCTTGAGATCAAGGTCCTCAGGCATGCATTTTACCGACAGACACCTTATATGTTAACTTTGCTGGTTTGTGCCACTTTCTTCCTTGCTTCCTCATGGAATACCTCATGGTAAAGGTCTTTGGAAATTGTAAGGATATTATTTGTTGAGCATTTTGTACTACACATTGTGATGGGTACTTTGCATAGATTATTTCATTATCTTCCTAAAACAACCCCATGAGGAAGAAACTATAATCCCCATTTTGTAAAGAAGAGATTGAGGGTTAGAGAGAGTTGCCAGTCTTTGCCTAGGGGGTCACACAACACCTACATGTGGAAGCCAGGGTCCAAGGCAGATCTGGCACAGCCACTCTCTTAAACCACTCTGCAGAGCTGTTTAGATCCATTGTATGTGACACTGGGGGTAGAGGTAGGGTCCGTGAGTCAGTTTTTCAAAGGAGCAGATTCCAGTTCATTGCAACAAGGAACTTTCTGATAGTTGGGGCTCATCAGGAAAGAATTACCCTGTGGGAAGAAAGCACTGACCCAAGAAGTGTTCAATCTGAGCTCCTTATTATGGGAATGGTACTGAGGACGTTCAGGGTCTGAATCGGCTGGACTGTTGAGCTCCGTCTGAGATTCCTTCCTCTTTATGACCTCCAAGCCAACAGATAAATGCCCAAGAGACAAAGAAACATGGTGGAGACTCATTAAGAATCCTTATCCAATGCAAATAGAACGATCAGACTGTTTTTTAGTGAGTTGATGTTTATACAACCAGTTTTTCCTTAATATAAATCAACCCTATTAATGTGATAAACTTCTCTGTTGACCCACTGGCTTAGATTCTAGGGTTAGAAAACCTTGATGTTCTTACGTCCTTCCATCTCACTTCATGAAAGAGTGACCAGGGTCGGTCATCCTTACTCCTTTATTCTGAGAGTACTTAGAGAGCATCAACGGTGTGCCAAACACAGTGTGAGGCACCAAGGCAGAGTAGGGCAAAATAACCATTTCCTGGGTCCTCTTACTCTTGGTTAAAAATTAAAAAGCTTCTCAGGTGGCCAGAGTGCAACAGCTTGTTTTTAACTTTTGAATTTTAAAAGTAATCTAGTTCCATTGAAAAATCAAGTAGTAGGGAATTGTATAAAGTAAACAACAACAACAACAAAACTCATCTCGCTTTCCAGAAGTAGCCATCACGAATACTTTGATGAGTATTTTTACTCAAAGTTAATCATACTGTTAAGCAGCTTGCTTTTGATGTAATTTATTGTGGTCTTTTTTTTTTTTCATGTCGATGCATAGATTGTTCCATTTCAAATATCTGCATAAAATATCACTACCCAGATAACTCATAATTTCTGCAGCCGTCAGTCTATTTGATGAACACTTAAGCTGTTCTGAGTTGTCTTCTGTTACAAACAATGTCACAGTGAACATCCTTACAGTCACTGAATCCTTTTCTTCATATATGCATGCACTCTTATGCCAATAGGACTATAATGGGAATACATTCATAAAAGTAAATTGCTATATCAAAGATTTGTTCATTTTAATTTTGGTAAATATTCATAAATTCTCCTGCATTAAAATAGAACCAATTTACACCACCACCAATAGTATATGAGAGTTTATTTTCTATATATGATGGGACTTATTTTAGTGCAAAGATTGCCAGTAACTTTTCTGGTTGTTTTTGTCCTTAGAAGAGTAATCCGCTTTTTACTGTTATCTAAGGACCTGAATTTTTTTCATCATTAGATTTTAGTTGTCCCTTAGCAGCAGAGAATGCCTCGCTGTATATAGAGGAGTCTGGCAGTGACTAATTCACTGTCAAACACATCATTACTCTCATCTTTTTACTGACATTTCCTACTTGTCTATAATGATGGTGCAGACCCACTTTTAAATGAGCTAACTTGGGGGTTGCCTGGGTGTCTCAGTCGGTTAAGCGCCAGACTTCAGCTCAGGTCATGATCTCGCGGTTCGTGGGTTTGAGCCCCACATTAGGTCTGTGCTGACAGCTCAGAGCCTGGAGCCTGCTTCAGATTCTGTGTCTCCCTCTCTCTCTGACCCTCTCCTGCTCGTGCTCTCTTTCTCTCTCTCAAAAATAAATAAACATTAACAAAATTTTTTTAATGTGCTAACTTGGGTGAGAGCCCTTAGCAAAGTGTGAAACCCAATGTAAACACACCTACAAGTTCTTTGAGCCTCAGTTTCTCCATCTGTATAAGGAAGAGGGTAATCCCCTGACTCTTGTCAAACCAATTCAGTCAGCGACCATTTTCCCAGTACCTGCCAAATGCCAGACAAATGCAAGGTCTTGAAGTTTCCACACTAAATAGTTCTGATTCCCTAACCAAGAAACTCATAATCTAACACCTTTTTCCTTTCTTTCCTTTTTCCTCAAGAACCTTTTATTTTTCCTTAAAGGAGTAAGAAGTCAGGGGTTTGTTTAGTAAGAACCCCTGAAGAGAGGCCCTTTATCACTCTCTCAAATTTGAATAACTACAAAATAATATTAACACCCCTTGACTAGAAATGAAAGAGAAACATACTGTGAGAAGGGGCTCTCCAATAATAAATGCTGAGCAGCTGTAAAAATACAGAGTCAAGTGATACCTTCATCAAGTGTTTGCAAAATTAGAAAATATTATCCCTTTTCTGGGGGTAAAGGGACATTTTTATTTTCTCTGCTAAAGTGAGCCACACCTTTTTCAAGTGCTAACAAACTTGAATTGTACAATCTACAGAAGAGAAAGAACTGAACTAACATTAAAACAACGTGTATACTCTATTGCATGTCATTGTAAATGAACTTTAAACAGAATATGCCCATGGAACTTCACTTGAGAAATAAAATGCCCAAGATGTTTTAACCACAGCTATGCACATGTAGTATTAGTGTGCCTGCATGACAATGATGTAGATATTGCATGAAATTCTGTATTTGCTTTCTTCATATGACTTTACATTGAACTGACATTACTACTACTTTTGTTAATTTTTTTTTCTTAAGTTTGATTTTTACTCTCAGGGGTCAGGATGGTTGGAGGGAAAATGCAATCAGATTAACAGCTCTCACCGCCCCCCCATCCCCATTCCCCCATCACTAAATTATCCTCTGTTACTTCACCGTATTTATTTCTTCTCCATTACTTATCAATTTGTAAGGATCTGTTGTTTATTGTCTTCCTTATTAACAATGGAAGTAAGCTCCACGAAGGCAGGGATTCACCTGTCTTGTTCACACTGTAGGAAGGCTCTAGCACCATCCAGGAGGGTCTTGCACAGTGCCTGCCACGTAGTAGGTGTTTGATACATACTTGCCAAATTGAATGTGTAATGAGCTATCCACAACCAAGGCTTAGTCCTGGGTTTAACTCTCATGCATTTGTATTTATTTCTAGTAGCACAATGAGTGCTGCTAGATGTCAGACACTTTGCTAAGTACTAAGGATGTGGCACAAAACAGATGTGGTCCTAGCCCCCATGTGATTATATTTTATGCAAAGGAAATTCAACTGAAATTAACCAAAGCTTTTTGAATTTATTTTCTTTCTCTCTCTTCTTTATCACATATTTGAACTTCTAGACCATTTAATGTTCTTGCCTCAGGAAAGGGGTATGAGGTCAGCACAGGCTCTTTTGAGTTTCAGAAGTCTGGTTCCTTAGGGCACTGGATTTAGATAAAAAGTTTGTGGGTGTACATGAGGAGGAAGAGCAACGCTACTCCCTACCTAGGAAATAATTCCCATGGCTGTAGGAGGGAAGAAAGAACAAAACTGTTGGTGGGACTCAGAGAAAGTGGGGCCACTTCTGGGCCACTTTCCAGGAGCAGCAAAACCCCAATTATATTTGTTAGTTTTGAGAGCACAGGAGACCCATTCCTCACTGTACCTAGGATGGAAATGAGCACATGGTGTGTTTAGGCAGATGGAACCTTAGGCAACTTTAGTGAGCTTCCTCCAGCCCAGTGTGGTCCAGGTGGAAGATCAGATTGGTTTCCATGAACCAAAAAGGTTCACAGGAGTAGCAGGAAGCCCCACAGGACCTGAGTGAGGACTTTTTGCACTCATGGCCTCTCAACAAAACCCAGTTTGAACTGTGACATCAAGCCATCTAAACATAGAGTGCCTTGGCACTAGATAAACCTCCTGGAGTCTAGCAGTAACTCCAAAGAACAGAGGGAACTGCAAGCTGGTGGAGACTAGTGTTGTCCAAGGTCATTAATTCCCTACTCCTGATATTTCCTTCCTCATGAAAGAAACTTCTTTAGAATAACACTCTTGGCCTATCTCTGCCTCTGCCCGCTCAGGTAGTGACTTACATGCTCGGTGAGTTTGGGATAAAGACTAAAACAGGCACTGTTTCTAGAATGCTTCTTAAATATATTCCCTTTCCTGTGTTCCAAGCAAACACTGCCTATTTGTTTTTTAGGTCTTTCCCATTTATTACCTGGATAACTGCAATATAGGCAATATACCTTCCTGGCTGTCTACCACACCTGTCCCCATCAATCTTCCCACCACATTTCTGTCAGAATTCTCTTTCTGAAGCACATATTTGATTCTATTACCCCCTTGCCACTCTTCAGTAATTCCCTAGCACCTAACATTATCAGATCCTTTCTATCTCTATAGCCTCAGTTCCTCTTTAGATTGCTTCCTGCCCTTCAACACACAATTTCTGTTTATCTCTTCCTTGAAGATCTGGGCACCTGCTGCCATCCCCATGCCCAGCACTGGCACTCTACAGATGCCACTTCTGCATTTTTCCACATGCATCCAGCCCTCTTCCCACTTGGGAATGGTGCACCAAGAACTTACACCCCAAGAGGAGTTGCTGACCTGTCTGTCCACACACGCACTGGGTTACTACATTTATTTACTGTTTATTTTTACCTGGTGTGCTAGGTTACTGAGTCTTAAAGGCTTGACATTCGGTCCTACCCACTCTCTTTTGCTTCTTCTCTCCATGTCATAAGGAAAACCAGAACTCTGGTTAAAGCCAGCTATCTCTCACTGCAGCTGTCCCACTCAACACCAGCAGCTAGGTGAGTCAATCAATTATCATTGGGAGGGAAATGGAGAGACAGAAAATGGCTCAAATAGTCTGTCATTTCTTATTTGTCTATTTGATGCTTTCGGGTGTTTTTATCTAGAATCCTGGAGGGTGAAAAGGTTAGCTAGAAGGAGTCATGCTCTAAATTCCCACCCCCTCCCCCTCTTACTGCAAACCTTTTAATAAAGCCTTTATTACACTACATTTGCAATTAATTGGGGGCACTAAAGGGAAGCATATGTCTCTCCTAGACTGAGCCCTGTAAGTCAAAGTCTATATGTTATTTTTTTGTCTCTCACACAAGACACAGAGCGGTAATCAATAAATAATTACAGAATACATTTTTTAATGTTATTTTTGAGGGGTGGGCATAGAGAGAGAGGGAGACATAATCTGAAGCACACTTCAGGCTCTGAGCTATCAGCACAGACCCTGACACAGGGCTCAAACTCACAGACTGTGGGATCATGACCTGAGCTGAAGTCAGATGCTTAACCAACTGAACCACCCAGGTACCTCTACAGAATACGTTTTTAAGGTAATTTATTGTTTTCAAAAACTCTTTTAACTGTTTCCTGCTTCTAGCAGAGAAAGACAAAGTGAATGAAAAAGAAAGTGAGGTGGGAGTTTAAGCCTGTCTACACTAGCCAGTTCAACTAATGTTGAGACAATATAATGGGTTTTGCTGAAGAAGGAAGTGTATTCTACCCAAATCTGGCCGTAAAACTCACAGTATGATCACAGTGGAAGGATTATAAAAGCACATACCGAAACATTGTTGATTTGCCCAAGGTTTTGAAAAAACACAACAGAATGATTTTGGCATGGAAGAGTAGAAAAAGCCTAAAAGCAAAATACAAGGTTAGTGCATTTCAAGGCAACAACATTCAAACTTCTGTTCTTAGAGGTTAATTAATTATGTTGCTGAAGAACTGATTTGGCACAAGGGAGCTATGTGTTGCCACAGTACTCTGAGAGTGCAGAAATTGTCCCATCTATAACTAAGCCCACCAGAACTGCATGACTGTTGCTGTTTCACAGTGGAGAAATTCATCTTTCATCAGCAAAATACAGGAAGGGGGGCGCCTGGGTGGCGCAGTCGGTTGAGCGTCCGACTTCAGCCAGGTCACAATCTTGCGGTCCGTGGGTTCGAGCCCCGCGTCGGGCTCTGGGCTGATGGCTCAGAGCCTGGAGCCTGTTTCCGATTCTGTGTCTCCCTCTCTCTCTGCTCCTCCCCCGTTCATGCTCTGTCTCTCTCTGTCCCAAAAATAAATAAACGTTGAAAAAAAAATTAAAAAAAAATACAGGAAGGGAAAACAAGAGGACAAAACAAATTGGGTGGATAATAGACTTACCTTGGCATATAGACAGTCCAGGTCAGGTATTTCTCTGAAATGGGACATGAAATGATGTTTGTAGGCAGATTTATATACTAAGCAGTTTTACCATTCAGCCAAGTAAACAATGCATTTAATCTAATGCCAGCTGTTTTATTTTTGTGTGGGGATCACATGAGTTATATACAGCCTTGTGATCCCCACGAAAAATAAATAAAATACAAAGCCGGCACCAAATTAAATGCATGGATTACTTCTCTCAATGGCAAAAGTGCCCCATGTAAGGAAAATCTGAAAGAAATAGGGTGTGTACATGTGTGTGTGTGTGTGTGTGTACACACCTTGTGTGCATACATGTACCACATATACACACATGTACACACTTTGGAGGAATATGAAATATTAAATAGACTAAAGTCTACTAAATTTCAAGAATATGACCACACTGGGGGTCCTTGCTCACCAATGGGTTTCTTACTATGAATTATAGAAGATGAGAAGTCTGACGTTATCTCCATTTTCTCAATGTTGCCAAGGTTGTTCGTTGATTATGTTCCTTCTGTCTGTTTTGAGTAGCATATTCTTGACTAGCATTTCAACAAATTTAAGACTCCCATCCATTATAAGACTTGCCATTATTTTATGTATCATGAAAAATGGAAAAAAAAAAAGAGAGCCATTTAAAACATGTCATAGTACTTTGAATTTTTGTCTTATGGCCCCTTTAAGTAAATCTAAGACCTGTTTGGACATAGACTTTTTTATTATGTGTATATAGAAAGGAAAATGAAACACAAATAAACTGTGATATTCGTAAAACTTTTTGTATTCAAAATGGAGCTCTTTGGAATCTCTTTTTTGTTTGTTTTTTTAATATAATTCATTGTCAAATTGGCTTCCATACAACACCCAGTGCTCATCCCAGCAAGTGCCCTCCTCAATGCCCGTCACCCATTTTCCTGCCTCCCCCACTCCCCCACTCCCCCACTCCCCCATCAACCCTCAGTTTGTTCTCTGTATTTAAGAGTCTCTTATGGTTTGCCTCCCTCCCTCTCTGTAACTTTTTTTCCCCCTTCTCCTCCCCCATGGTCTTCTGTTAAGTTTCTCAAGATCCACATATGAGTGAAAACATATGGTATCTGTCTTTTTCTGCCTGACTTATTTCACTCAGTATAATACCCTCCATTTCAATCCACGTTGCTGCAAATGGCAAGATTTCATTCTTTCTCGTTGCCAAGTAGTATTCCATTGTATATATAAACCACATCTTTATCCATTCATCAGTTGATGGACATTTAGGCTCTTTCCATAATTTGGCTATTGCTGAAAGTGCTGCTATAAACATTGGGGTACATGTGTCCCGATGCATCAGCACTCCTGTATCCCTTGGGTAAATTCCTAGCAGTGCTATTGATGGGTCATAAGGTAGTTCTATGTTTAATTTTTTGAGGAACCTCCACACTGTTTGCCAGAGCAGCTGCACCAGTTTGCATTCCCACCAACAGTGCAAGAGGGTTCCTGTTTCTCCACATCCTCGCCAGCATCTATAGTCTCCTAATTTGTTTATTTTAGCCACTCTGACCAGCATGAGGTAGAATCTCTTTTTTGAAGAAGAGTTGTCATCCATGTTTTTTCACAATAACATCCTCTGTGCCATCAAAATGAAGCATTTCTTTTTTTTTAAATATAATTTATTATCAAATTGGCTTCCATACAACACCCAATGCTCATCCCAACAAGTGCCCTCCTCAATGCCCATCACCCATTTTCCCCTCTCCCTCACCCCCCATCAACCCTCAGTCTGTTCTCAGTCCTTAAGAGTCTCTTATGGTTTGCCTCCCTCCTTCTCTGTAACTCTTTTTTTCCCTTTTCCTCCTTCATGGTCTTCTGTTAAGTTTCTCAAGATACACATATGAGTGAAAACATATGGTATCCGTCTTTCTCTGCCTGACTTATTTCACTTAGCATAATACCTTCCAGTTCCACCCACTTTCATTAAGCATTCCTTTTGTTTAATGTTTATTAATTTATTTTTGAGAGAGAGAGAGAGAGAGTGAGAGCAGGGGAGGGGCAGACAGAGGGGGACAGAGGATCCAAAGGAGGCTCTGCACCACCAGCACAGAGCATGACACAGGGCTCAAACTCACAAACTGTGAGATCGGGACCTGAGCCAAAGTCAGATGCTTACCTGACTGAGCCACCCAGGTGCCCCAAAATAAAGCATTTCTTAAAGGAATGGTCCACTCCTGTCTCTAGGATATTCTCCCCAATCTTTGACATCTATTCTGTAGTTTTTACACTGGCACCTGCTTTTTTTTTTATCCAAAAGGATTTCATAGCTTTTTTGACAGCAGTCAAGATGCACATTCCTTCCTCAGAGTAGTCCTTAAATGCTTTATCCACTGAAAAGTAAAGGTGTAACAGTTCATTCATGCCATAGGAGAAACAACTAAGTTTGTGCATGGGCAGGCAAAGACAGCTGTATCATTATGGTTGCCTGACCAACAGCAACCGCAAGACATCTTGTAGTATCAGTTTTCCTGAGATGAAGATTTCTGTGAATTAGGAAGAAAAAACAGTAGGGAAATAGAGAAATAGGATGAACACAAAAGCAAGAAGGGGAAACCACACAAGGATGTGATTCAAGCAAAACCTACTCTAAGGGTCTGGAGGGCACTTAGGCTCAGTCCCACAGATGAGCTCTGGAGACAGTGTAAGTTCTATCTCAGCTGTACAAGTCAGAGGCCAGGGAACAGGTAGTATTTGTACCCCTGCACCATCCATCATTGGTTAAGCATGGGAGGCCTAGGATGGAGATGTACATTTGCAGGTACTCCTAATTCTGTGTAGAAGAAAAGGGTTTCTTGCAGCCTGGCATTATCTGACCTCTCCAGGTCAGATAAACAAAGAGATGTAGTTGCTGGGTGTCAGGAGTGAAAGCCCACAGGTTAATAATATTAGTCCATAGAGTGGTAGAGGGATCCGAGAGCAGCAACAATGTCTGTTACACACTCTAGTGTCAAAGACACTTTAATGAAAAATGAATCAATGAAATGTAGTATTAAGGATCAAATTTCCTTGTTCCTAGATCATCCCAACCTTAAAATTTGAGTAAAGATGAAATGTTTTAACAAATGAAAACAAATTGGGCTTTCTCAAAAATTATTTAATTCAATCAGAGTGATTTTAAAAGCTATTGCTAAACATGCTAACAGAAAATACTGAAAGGAGATCAAATTATTTGATCCCACATTGATGAGAGTCAAATGTCCGAATGATCCAGGAGAGATATTTCTGTTTTATTTACTCTGTGAAGTGACTCTTTGAGGCTATGAACAATACAAACTCCCTCAGTCTTTTCCGGTGCTTTCTTTCCTGCCAATTTCAAAGAAATTAGAAACAAACCTTCCCACCTGTGATATGAGGCTTTCCTAGAATTATTAATTACTTAAGATATGATTTAAAATGCAAAGGATTTTTTTAAGCTTATTGATTTATTTTGAGAGAGAGAGAGAGAGCATGTGTGTGTGAGCAGGGGAGGGGCAGAGAGAGAGGGAGAGAGAGAATCCCAAGCAGGCTCCAAGCAGTCAGTACAGAGCCTGACCCGGATCTCAAACCCAGGAATCATGAGATCATCACCTGAGCTGAAATCAAGATTCGAATGCTTAACCAACTGACCCATGCAGGCACCCCAAAAATCAAAGTATTTTTAAGACATAATAGTACCCTATGTTAGTGATCATACATGATGTTAATATTTTCAAGTATTATCAGGGCATAAACCTCCTGGAAAGCAGTCTTGGAATATCTGTTAAGAACCTTAAAAATGTTCATATTTTTTGACCTTGTAAGTTCTACTACTATGAATTTATCCTTACAAATGATCACAATTTTAGACAAAAAAATCTTGTATTGAAAGGTTTCCTGAAGCATTATTTAAAATAGTAATAAGTAGGGGTGCTTGGGTGGCTCAGTCGGTTAAGCAGCCAACTTCGGCTCAGGTCATATTTTGGCGGTCTGTGAGTTCGAGCCCCGCGTCAGGCTCTGTGCTGACAGCTCAGAGCCTGGAGCCTGCCTCAGATTCAGTGTCTCCCTCTCTCTCTGCTCTTTCCCTGCTCACACTCTGTCTCTTTCTCAAGAGACAAAATAAAGATTAAAAATAAAGATTAAAATAAAAATAAAGATTAAAAAAAATTTTTAATGGTAACAAATACCTATATATGCCTCAAACTAAGAGAGTGTCTAAACAAAATATGGTATCTCACATGATGGAAAATGTTTAATAATATTTGATGACCCAGGGAAAGTATCCCAATATAATATTAAATGAAATAAAACAGAATTCTGTATGTAGTGTGATACCAACAGAATTTTATATATAAATACCATAGAAGAACCTGAGGAAAATATTAGATGACATTATTAGTGATAGTTATTTTATTCATTATATTTTTCTACATTTCAAAATTCCCTACAGTAAGCTTATCTTTTATAAGAAAAAATAAATGTTAGTAATTGTATCTGTGCATGGAAAAAAGTATATCTCATTTGATTATTTTACATTTAAAACTCTGTATACAATCTAGTGAAAATTTGTCATGTTTACAGGGGCTGGAAAAATGAATCCTTAGTCTATGGTATGAATGAGACCTGACCTGTATACTCATAATTACATCAATTATTGTGAAAACAGCAACAAAAACAAAAAACCAGGATGCACATTCAGTGTCTGTGTCTACACCTATGAGGGGTACACTTATGTGGTCTGGGTCACAGCGAAGGGTGCTTATTCAGGATTTTTGTCTTACTAGAAAGCAAGAGATGTCACAGATGTGATATTTCCTTTTTCATTCTCTGGAAAGGATCAGGTGGGATAGCAGAGCAAGGACTAATTCTGGAGGTCAATTTAAATATTTCCCAGCGGTATCACTGAGTGAGTCATTCAGCAGGGCACCCGAATTTGACATCTATCTGCTGCCATTGTCAAAGATCCTGGTCCTGTTCTCTCTCCATTGAAAACATTTATGGAGTGAAAATAGCACTGGAGTCTAGCAGAGCCAATACATCATTAGGTTTTTCACATTTACTCTTTGCACCAGAGCCAGGTCTGACATGTTCTTCCTTTGGAGATAGTGTCTGTTGCAGGATGCAGCCCCAAAACATTAGGTGAGCCTCTGAACAATGCCTTTGCAGGAAGCTCAAAATCTTAGAGTCCATATGAACTTACAAGTCCCTCCAGTCCAACCATCTTTCAATGGAAAGTATCCCCCCCCCTTTTTTTTTTTAGAGTATTCGTAACCAATATCTACTTAGCTTTGCTGGGATATGTTGAGCAGGAACTTCATAACTCCTTTTAGAAATTCTCATTTTGCCTAACGATTTTTTAAAATCTCATCTCTTATAACATTCAACCGAGATATTGATTTATCAACTAGAAATAACCTGTGAGTAGGCCTTCTCACATGGATTTCCTTTGCTGACCAGGGGCTGCCTTCCCATCAGAGACTAGACTGGACTCCAGTCACTTGTGACCACATCCCACCATGGTGTTTTATAGCCCATCTGAATTACATCATCTACATGGAAATTGTGGCTCTCTCACGTTAGGGGTTGAATTGTGTCCTCCCAAATTCATATGCTGAAATTCGAACCCCTGTTACCTCAGAATGTAACCTTATTTGGAGACAGGCTCTTTACAAAGGTAATCAAGTTAAAATGAGGTCATTCCAATGGGCCTTAATCCAATATCACTAATATCCTTTTTAAAGGGGGAAATTTGGAGATAGACAAACATACATGGGAGAACACCATGTGAAGACCAGAGTTATATGACCACAAGCCCAAGAACTACCTAAAGCTAGGAGAGGGGTGTGGAACAGAGCCTTCCCCAGTGCCTTCAGAAGGACCATGGCCCTGTCAACACCTCTGTCTCTTGCTTTAACCAGTGTAACTGTGAGACAATACATTTCTATTGTTTAAGACACTCAGTTTGGGGTATGTTGTTCCAGTAGTCCTAGCAAACAAATACACCCACCCCCAATCCAGAACAGTAACAATCACTGTACTAACTTCCCTGTGTGACTGGTCCCACTGTTGGTCATTCTTTGTAGATGTGAGTTCTTATCCTATGGAGATCAGAAGTCAGCTCTCTTGGAGGCATACCTGACTTTTCCCTTGTGAAATGAGCTCATTAGACTGTGAGTACAAATGAACAAACCTCCAAGTTCCCCACGGGGGTGAGGTGCAGCTCTGATACGTTAAGAAGCCCACAGTTGCACATTAGAATCACTCAGGGAGATTTTTAAAATTACGAAGCCTTGTCAAACCCAGACTCCTTAAATGTGGATCTCTGGGAGTAGGATCCAGCACCTGGGTCTTAAAGGTTGAGAATCATTCTCCTAGGCTGCCATGGGATCCAGGTAACTGAAACCTCCCAGGGAGCAGGTTGCCAAAAACATAAGTTACATTCTTGAGTATTTGTATTTTTATAGTCACAATGGAAATTGTAATCTCAACAATGCTTGGAGTTAGACTCACATACACATTTTTCCCAACTGCATGATTTCCTTTGATAACACCTCCCGTTTTCGCACACTTTAAGACTGTCCCCTGGGGCACCTGGGTGGCTGTCAGTTAAGCATCTGACTCTTGATTTCGGCTCAGGTCATGATCTCATGGTTTGTGAGTTCAAGCCCCTCATCAGGCTCTGCACTGATAGCGTGGAGCCTGCTTGGGATTCTCTCTTCCTCTCTCCCTGCCCCTCCCCTGTTTGCTCTCTCTCTTTCTCAAAATAAATAAATAAACATTAAAAAAAAAAGACTGTCCCTAAATCCCATGGTCTTTTTGTTGTTAATAATAATGTTACCAACTTGTAGTTATATAGAATTTACAATATCCATTTGGCATCTCACAACAACCTGGTGAAATAGTCAGGGTAAGCATTCTTCCTGTTTTACATATGAAAAACTGAGGCTCAGATAAATTATGTGACTTTCCCAAGTCATGTTAAAGTTACCAACTTCTCCCAGTTTACCCTGGGACTCTCCTGGCTTGTTTTTTTTTGTTTTGTTTTGTTTTGTTTTGAGTCTGTTTATTTATTTTGAGAGAGGGAGAGAAAACACAAGTGGGGGAGGGGCAGAGAAAGAGGGAGACAGAGAGAGAGAATCCCAAGCAGGCCCCCCACTGTCAGCACAGAGCCCGATGCAGGGCTGAAACCCATGAACCACATGATCATGACCTGAGCCCAAGTTGGACGCTTAACTGACTGAGCCACCCAGGTGCCCCCACTGTCCTGGTCTTAAAACTAGAGGTCCCACTACCTGGAAAACCACCTCCCCCTCAGTCCTGGGCAAGCCAAAGTGGTCAGTCAACCTCACCTGTGGCAAGAGGCTGAGATGAATCCTAGTCATTTGCTCTGAAGGACTGTAGAGCTTGGATAAGCCAACCCCTCCTTTTGGGGAGGAAAGAAAATCTTGGATCAATGTCCAGAACCCCTGCTGGAACTCCTTCCACTCTTAGTTGTTGAGGGAGCTGCTAGGGCATGAAGTAAGAAAAGTGGCCATGTCTCCTCCCCAGCCATGTTCACGGCACATTGACTAGGACTGGAAATTCCGACGCCACAGAGCAGAAAGCTGTGTCAGCCCATGAAGTTTGTTTCTGTTTTTCCTTTTTTGTTGTTGTTGTTGGGTTGTTATGGTTTGGGTTTATTTAATATCTTTAAAATAATCATATAGAGAATTGACTTTCTTGGGCAGTATACAAGTCTATGAATTTCTAACACATGCATAGATACACTTGACCATCACCACAATGAAGGTACTGAAGTTTTATCACCCCGCAAGCTCCCTCCTGCCATCCTCTCATAGACACATCCCAAATTCTGGCAATCACTGCACCATTCTCTGTAGCTATAGTTTTCTCTTTTTGAGAATATATAAATAGTCATAGAGTGTGTACCCTCTGAGACAGGCTTCCTTCCCTCAGCATAATGCCTTCAAGAGTCATGCAGGCTGTTGCATGTATTACTAGTTAGTTCATTTTCATTACTGAGGAGCATTCCATTGTATGGATGTACCACAGTTTGTTTATCTGTCCACCCACTGAAAGACATTTTGGTTGTTCCAAGTTTGAATTATTGGAATAGTGCTGCTGTAAACATCCATGTACTCGTGTTTGTTTTGCAATTATGGTTTTAAAAAAAAAGCATGATACAAAATTTGTGTCTTGGTTTTGTATAAACGTATGTGTCCACTTCTCTAGGGAAAATACCCAGAAGCAGGATTGCTTGACCATGTGGTGTATGAGTTGTCTACTGCTGTCATAACAAATTACCACAAACTTAATGGCTTCAACAGTACAGATGTATTCTTATCTCACAGTTCTATAGGTCAGAAGCCCAATGTGTGTTTTAGTGGGCTAAATCCCAGCTATCCGCAGGGCTGCACTTCTTTCTGGAAGCTCTAGAAAAGAACCCTTTCCTTGTTCAGGCAGTTATTGGCAGAATTAAGTTCCTTGCAGTTGTATAACTAAGAGTCCTTTCTCCTTCCTTGGCTTAAGGCCCCCTTTCTCCACCTTCAAAGCCAGCAACAGTCAGTTATGTCCTCTTCATATCACATCTCTTTCTGACCCAGCAGGAAATTCTGTGCTTTTAAGGACTCATGTGATTAGATTGGACCCACCCAGATACTCCAGGATAATGTCACCGTTTCAAGTCCCTACCCTACATCTGCAAAGACCATTTTGCCTTTGAAAGTGGTACTGTCATAGATATGGAAATTAGGGCATGAGCATCTTTGAGGGGACATTTTCCTGTCTACCCAGCTTTTCAAGAAACTTCCAAGCTATTTTATAGGATGGCTGTCCCATTTACATTTCTGTGTGTGGTGTGTGAGAGTTCCAGGGGCTCCACGTCCTTGTTAGCACTTGGTATTGTCATGATTATCTTATTTCGGCCCTTCTTATGGGTATGTAGTAGTATCCTATCATGGTTTAAATATGCATGCCCCTCCTGGCTATTAATGTTGAACAATATTTCATGGGCTTGTTTTCCATCTGTATATCCTCTTTAGTGAAATGTCTGTTCAAGTCTTTTGCCCATTTTTAAAGCTGGGTTATTTTCTTGCTATTGAGTTTTGAGAGTTCTCTATATATTCTGGAGGCAAGTCCTTTGTCAGATATGTGATTTTCAAATATTTTCTTGCCTAAATCCAGTTTTTCTACATTTCACCCTGATAACAGTTGTAAACATAGTTTTCCTGCACCTCGGGTTCCATTAAGGTTGGCCTAGACTACTACAGAGTGATTCAGTTGGGATTCTAAGCCAGGATATGTCAGATCTGAAAATAGTTCTGCCTTTTCCTACTTATAGTAGATCCCAGATATCCCCAAAACACAATTCAGTCCAGTCATACATTCTTAGAGAATACAACTTCTGTTATATTAAAAAGAAATGTTATGAGATCACAGGATCTTAAAGGAAAACACTGATGCCTAAACCCATTGCATCTACAACTTCTTTCACACCGGGGTCTCTACAATCTAACCAACGTTGTGTGACTATGGGTATAGCCTTCACAAGAGAACAATTACTGGAGCTAAAAGACAGGAAGTTAAGAGTGAATTTGGGGAACACTGCAGAGCCATTCCTAACAGAGGGGAGAGATTTCTCATATCACTGAGTCGTGTAGTCCTGTAGATAGACACCAAGTCTGCTTGGAAGAATATGACTTCTGAGGTCTGAAGACACCTACTGATGCTCATAGAGGAGATGTTGAAAGTTTGGCAGAGAGGGAGAGATTTTATTGCAAGGCTCCTGAAAACTCCTGTCTTATGTGTGTATAATAAGGCATCAATTCGGGGCTGACTTGAGAATTACCTCCAGAAATCTAAAGTTGCCAGAAACCATCCCAGAGAATTTGAAAATCATGATCCTACCTGTACCAAGTAGAATTCTGTATCAGTCAGAAACCTGACAGGAAATAGAAGCCACCACACATGGTCCAACTGAAGGCGCAACTTATATTTTGGTGACAGTTCAGGGAACAAGCAAGTCATGCCGAAGCACCCAGAAACCACCAACAGTTAGAAGCCATTGGCACCTTTGGAGAGGGTTAAGACGAAATGTTGCCAGAAACCACTGAGAACTGGACTGTGGAGAAGGCTTCCCGCTGGAGCTGGAGTTGTGCAGAGATGGGGCTGCTATCAAAACACAGTGTCACAGCAAGAAGGGGCAGAAAGGAAGACAGTCTGTCCTGACCCTGCTCTCCTCCCATCCTCCCTTCTGTTGTGGGTGCTTCCCATTGCCAGAAGGAAGCCAGCCCAAAACACCCAGCAGGAGAGCCCAGGAAGGCATTCCACTGGGTTCCTCTTCTTCCTGGGGCTGAGGGAACAGATGGGGGACCACCAGCATAAGGAGTAATCCAGGGATTCCTGATGCGTGTACAGGAGATCTGCTATCTGGGAAATATCAGAATGAATAAACCAACCATTCTTTCCTTGATGGAAAATTCCTGCCGGCCTTCTAGGAGCACAGGAGCTGCCCGTCCATGGGTTGTGCACAGCCCCCACTCTCAAAGAGCTTCCAGACCAACAGGAGAGGCAGACAAATAGACTCAGTGGAGGGGAGGAAGAGGGTGTGAGGGATGCACGGAGTGGAGGCATCTAACATAGGTAAGAGAGATCAAGAAGGGCTTCTTGGAGAAAGTTATGTCTAACAGGAGATTTAAATAATTTGTAAGCATTAGCCAGGTATATGGGGGTGTGGGAAGGTAAGGGAGGTTCCTATGTAATGGCAGGGAGATGAGAACAGAGTGGGATATAGTGGGGTTCAGGATAGCCAGAGCATCGACTTTGGGGGGGGGGGATGGGCAGTGGGATCAGGGCAATGGGGAATGGCTTGAAATAAGTCTACAGAAGTGAGCATGGCCAGATCTCAAAAGACCTTGCAAGCTTGTTAAGAAGTTTGGACATTATCCTAAGAATAAGGGCAAGGAATGGAAAGATTATAAGCAAGGTAATGGCATCGTCAGATTTTTGTAAGGCTCTCCAAGGTGAGAAGGACAGGTGGGCAAGGAGTAAGAATGGAGGGAGTTTTCACCAACTGGCTCCTTCTCTGGCTGAGACCCTGGCCAACTGTCTCAAAGTCTCTGAGCTGCTGTTCCCTCACCCTGATGAGAAAGAAATCGACCCTGCCCAGCCTACCTCACTGGATTGTGGCAAGCAGTAGCTGGACATGAACAGGCTCTGGCAATTAGCAGTCATAATTCCAAGCAGTGCTAGGGCGAAGAGAACACGTGGCTGATATTGTTATATTTTCCAAGGAAATCTGCACAGTCCTCGGACCTGTTTCCCAGAGACCAGAGAGGAAACGGAGAACGATGCATCAACAGAGCCAGCACCCTGGAAAGAGCGTGCATGTTCCATGGATTTGGAAACGGAGATCCTGTTCTCCCCGCTGTGTGGCTCATGATCCCTGTCCAATAAATATGAATTGATGAACGGCTGAGTGGGGCTTTGTTTTGTTTTGTTTTCATTTTTGCAAACCCTCTTATGACCGCAGAGGGAAATCTAAATTAATGCCATATGCCTGTAAAAATCCCTCTGACATCTTTTATTGTAATGGAAGATGACAATGGTTATCAGAGCAGAAGGAACATGCTTGAGCAAAAGTAAATACCAAACACCTTTTGGGAAGCAAAGCACCTCCTGGTGACCTTTGCAGCTGTTCAGTTTCCTAAAGTACGGCAGCCTGGAGTTGTCTGATGGCAGTCTAACCAGGATTTTCCCTTGTATCTAGGAGTATGCCTCCTGCCTCTCTCTGGGCTGTGCTGAATTTTAAATGTCACAGTAATCACATCTTTCCCCAGGATAACATGAAATATCATTGGAGCTTAATGGAGACGAACAAATGATCAAATTCAGATGTTACTGATATATTACATTGGAGGAATCACATCTATCTCACGAGCTGGAAATCCTCTGAATTTTGTAACACAATAAAAATGAAATAGCTGCTGTTTCTGAGTCCCTACCATGCATTCTGCCCTGTTCCAAGTAATTCACACCTATCACCTCATTTGATTGCCCTGACAGACTTTCAAGGTGGGCATCATTATCCCCATTTAACACATAAATTCAGATAAATTCGCTGAAGGTCCCCCAACCTTCGCCCCACCCTTAGGCTATATGGCCTTGTTGAAGTTACCGAATTGCTCTAAGTCTCATCTGCAGAACAGAAATAATCAGACCAAATTGATAAGATTGTGATAAGATCCCATTACTTATGCTGTTATGTGCAACACGTTAGAGCAGTGCCTGCCATGCGGTAGTCACTGTATTAGGGTTCTCTGGAGAAACAAATCTATAGGAGATACATGGATAGCACATACGTGCATATATATGATTTATTATAAGGAACGGGCTCAAGCAGTTATGGAGGCTGAGTAGTCCTGCCATCTGCAAGCTAGACACTCGGGAGAGCTGGAGGTGTACTTCCAGTCTGAGTCCAAACGCCTGAGATCCAGAAGAGCCCGTTTCAGTCAGAGTGCAAGAGGAAGCCAATGTCCTGGCTGGAAAACAGGTAAAAAGAAAAGAATTCTTTCTCCCTCAGCCATTTAGTCTATGCAAGTGTTCAATGGATTGAATGGGACCCGCCCACATTGTAGAGGTCAGTCTGTCTACCAATTCAAATGTTAATCTCATCCAGAAATGCCCCTACAGACACACCCAGAAATAATGTTTAAATAAATAGCTGGGCACAAAAATTATCCTTAACACTTACTGAATGATGTTTTGTTAGCAATATTGTTGCTATTGTTTTTGCTGTGGACTTGGCATTCTATGTCTGTCTAGACACTGTATCACATTGCTCTAAACCAAGGATAGTCGTTAGCATAATGATAATGAAATCAAAAGCCACATATAATTTTTTCTTCCCTCCGAAAATTGCTCAACATCTTACACATTTAATTCATGCCAAGGGTTCTAACCAATGGGACTGTTTTCCCTAAAACTCTTGGGAAAATATGAGAATGCATATTAGTAATTTAGAAATAGGACAATGCCACATATCGATCGTAGGGCACTGAAAAAAGGGGGGTGCTAATCAACAGTGTCTTGCCAGCCTTCTAGGCTGTGAGTAGGTAACCAAGAAGGGAAAAGCTTAGACCATGAATTAAAAGGCACATCCTTGGGCTGAATCATCTTATTACAACCTCCCATATCACACTAAATGAAAAAGAAAAACAGGGGCACATGGGTGGCTCAGTCGATTGAGCGTCAGATTTCAGCTCAGGTCACACTCTCATGGTTTGTGAGTTGGAGTCCCACGTCGAGCTCTGTGCTGACAGCTTGGAGTCTGGAGCCTGCTTCGGATTCTGTGTCTCCCTCTCTCTCTGCTCCTCCCCACTCATTCTCTCTCTCTCTCTCTCTCTCTCTCTCCCTCCCTCTCAAAAATAAACATTAAAAAAAATTTTTAAGAAAAGAAAAGAAAAACAAATCTAAATCTGAAAGCAGATATATAATCTCCATCCCAAAATGTCCCAGGGCACTTTCCTGGACCCAAACCTATATTGCATTTACTGAGATGCCTGCTTTCTACCCATCACCTCCATGTCTGAGGGTGGGACAAGAGCTGAGCTTGGAATGCAGCCCTACCACATGCTGACAATGTTACCTTGAGCCACACACTCCTCTCTGAGCTTTAGGTACTCCCTCCATTGAGCAGAAAACCAGCTCCACATAGCCCTTAGGAAGGTTAGGGAAAGTGCTTAGCTCTGTGTCTGGCAGCTAATAAGGCCTCCATAAATGTGGGCTTCCTTTCCACTCTCCATCTCCCCCCCAAAAAGTAATCTTTTCCCTAAATTACTATCGTCTGTAGATGACTGAAAGATGGCTTTCGTTCTTTTCTGTAGAAGGAGATAACTGGAACTGAAATACCCATCAAACCCACTGGTTATCCAACAATACTCTCCTAAGACTCCTTAGGGGCCGTGAAGTGAGGAAGAGATGCTCAGGTGAGATTTCCACCCCCTGCTCACTCCTCCACTTCAACTAGAATTCGTTTTGCTCGCTTTATGTATGCATGCTTCCATTTAAAATTTTATTTTAACAAAGGGTTCCTCAGAGAAGAATTGCAAACCATGATCCAATACAACTCTATTTTAGAGATGAGGAAACAGAGACTCCAAAGGTAAGGTAACCAATCCTACCACCATTTGAGACAGAGTCAGAATTAAAACACGGGTTCTTGGACCCCCAGGTCACAGTGCTTCCTGTCATTTTAAGCTGTAACCCCTCACTATGACTAGGGTGGGAATGGTAATGCGGCGTGAGAAGTGAGCCTCTATCATCACAGGAAGACACAGGATTGGCCCACATTTACAATGAGGAGAGTTTCCCACGAAGAAAATCTAGACAGGAGAGAGTTTTTCTTGGAGCCCAGAGGTCATTATGGATACATAAGCCAATGGAAGTCCAAACCTCTCTGCAGGGTTTCTTTCTGTTCCAAGCCTTCATCCTACCTCATGTCGAGGACACAAAATAATCCATGTTTTGCTTTCTGCTATAAAAATGGAGTTTATTCAACTTCACTGAAGATTGGGGGAAGGGGTGTAGATGATGGCATCAGTGCAGGTGACACACTGCTAAGCTCATAACCTCTATCACACTGGCATCTCTTTCTTAACCTTTCTCCTTGTTTCCCCTCACCTCCTCCATCAGTGTTGCCATATAAGACTCCAAATTCTTCTCCCATTCTGTAGAGCTATTCTCTTCCCCCCCTTCTTGAATATCCAAATCTATCCAGGTGCCCAATAGATTTGAAAAAGCTTCACGCTATCAATAACCACCCCTATTAAAACATAGTTGTGGTTACAGATAGAAAAAAAATGTTTAATAAAGCCTGAAATTGACTTAAGTTCTATTATAGGAAAAACAGAGGCAACTATGATAAAATGAGAAACGAGAACAGTGGTCTTGAGTTTTTCCTACTTAAAGTGTACCTTCCCTTTGGAGTGCTTTCATAATCCTTGCTACTATCATGCCCAGACCCTGGAGAATGTTATATTCACCTTAAAACTCACAGCACAGGCTTGGGACCTAATTTTTCTCCTTGGTTCCCTTAGGCAGCATAGAGAGGGGGTAACTGCATATTAAGATAATTAAATAGCTTCTGAAATTGTGGACCAACACTCTCACTGAAGACAACTAGACAATCTGCACAATATTTTATTTTAATCTGCCCCAAGTCATTGGAGAGCTAAAAACATAAAATAATAAAATGATAATTTTTAAAAAGCAATGAGAAATTATGAGACTGAGATTTGAAAAAAAGATCGAAACCAACAGAGGTAAGTTCAACAATTGGATGCCTTTACTCTTAGAATATCTGCTGGTTCCAGAAGGGGTTGATGAGAGTCCAAATTACTGAGCAGAAATTTTAACAGATTAATTAGAGTTAGAGAGACCAAAATTAGACTCCAGAGTCACCAAAGAAGCCCTGATAAACTTTTAAAACTCTAAAGGCTCAACAACATATGGCTAAGGGTAAAATGGAAGATTAACCCTTAAATAAATTGAAACTAAGATTCAAATCATTTCAGTGCCTGAAAATGGACTAACATGACCCCAGATTTCTAGTGCCCCTATCTGCCTTCCATACACAAACATAACTCCTCTTTGGAAAAAGAAAACAGTATCATAAGCCTTTCCCCCATAGTTTTCATCATACAATGCCAGGACATAATCAAAATGAGCAAAGTACCATGAGAAGACAAGGCAGGGGCTCAGTTGGTTAAATGTCTGACTTTGGCTCAGGTCATGATCTGGCGGTTGACAAATTCAAGCCCCGCATCGGCCTCTGTGCTGACCACTCAGAGCCTGGAGCTTGCTTCAGATTCTGTGTCTCCCTCTCTCTCTGCCCTGCCTTCATTCATGCTCTCTCTCTCTCTCTCTCTCTCTCTCTCTCTCTCTCTCAATCTCTCTCTAAAAACAAAACAAAACATTTAAAATAATTAAAAAAAAAAAGATAAAGCAAAACACACAAGAACCAGCAGAAATCAGAAAAAGATTCATGTAGTTCTACATAATAAAATTATTAATCACAGACTTTAGAATAACAACGTTTATAAAAGAGATAAAAGATAGGATTCCGAATTTTGGCAGATAATTGGAAACTACAAAAAATAATCAAATGGAAATTTTCAAACTAAAATAAAATACAATAACCAAAACTAAGAATTCCATGGATGTGTTTAACAGCAGTTAGACACAATGTAAAACAAGAAAATAGAAGAAAATATCTAGAATTATGCAAGAAAGAAAAAAGGATAAAAATACAGGAGACCTAGGGCATATGAAATACACTGAAAAGTGTTAATATCTTTGTAATGAGTCTCAGAATGAGAATATAGAAAGAATAGAGGGAAAGAAATATTTGAAGATATATTGGCTGATTTTTTTTTTAAATTTTTTTTCAACGTTTATTTATTTTTGGGACAGAGAGAGACAGAGCATGAATGGGGGAGGGGCAGAGAGAGAGGGAGACACAGAATTGGAAACAGGCTCCAGGCTCTGAGCCATCAGCCCAGAGCCCGACACAGGGCTCAAACTCACGGACCGCGAGATCGTGACCTGGCTGAATTTGGACGCTTAACCGACTGCGCCACCCAGGCGCCTCTTGGCTGATTTTTTAAAAACTAACAGAAGACATTAACTTATAAATTAAAGAATTCTTACCAATCCCAACCAGGATAAATGTTAAGAAACCCACGTCTAGACACATCATAGTATAACTGCTAATAACCAAAGACAAAAAGAAAATATTAAAAGCAGAGAGGAGAAAAGAGAGAGACTTATTACTGTCTCAACAGAAATAATCAAATACAGAAGACAATAGAATTATTTCTCCAAAGTACTTGAGAAAAACATCTTGCCACTATAGAATTCTATACCCAGCAATAATAGCCTTTGAGAATAAAGGTGAAATGAAGATATTTTCAGCAGATCCATAACAAATGAAGTTTTTTAGAAGAAAATAAATTATCCCAAATGGAAGATGAAGGGAGAAACACAGATCAATTAAAAGAGTAAATATGTGATTAGAGCTCAGTGGATATTGGCTGCATAAAGCAATAATAACTGTGTCTGATAATTTAAGATATTTGTAAGCTTATTGATATACAGCAACAATAGTATATGAGTTAAAGGGTATAGTTCAAATATTAAGGTCCTTGCACTGTATAGAAAGAAGGTAAAAAGTATTAAATAACACTGGCCTTTGCTAGGTTATAGATGCATGTTGTAATCTCTAGGGCAAACAATCTCTAGGGTGAATGTTGGTGTCCACCCAAAATTCTTATGTTGAAACCCTACTCCCAAATGTGATTGTATTGGGAGGTGGTGGGAGGTAATTAGGATCAAATGAGGTCACAATACTGGAGCCATCATGAATGACATTAATGCCTTTCTGAGAGTCATGAGAGAGTTTGTTTTCTCTCTCTCTCTTTTCACCATGTGAAGGTAAAGAGAGAAGTTGGCTATCTGCAGTCCAGAAGAGGTGTCTCACCAGAACCCAACCGTGCTGACACCATGATCTATGTCTTCCAGCCTCTGGAACTGTGAGGAAAATATCTATTGCTGATTGATATTGCCACCCAATCTATGGTATTTTGTTAGAGCAACCGAAGCTGACTAAGAAACCACCAAAAGATTAGAGATATACCTAGCAAGCTAAAAGAGAGGGAAAATGAAATAATGAAAAAAATCAATAAATATAAAATAAGACAAGAAACAAGGAATATAGGAATATACATTGGGTGGCATAAACAGAAAGTTTACAGTAAAATGAGAGATTTGAACCAAAGATATCAGTGATAAATGTCAATGGACCAAATGTTCCAATTAAAGGCAGATATTTTCAGACTTTATAATAAACCAAAGTTCAACTGTCAACTATTCACAAGAGTCATCTAAAACATGTAAATATGGTAAAAGAATGTAAAAAATAAAAGAATGACTATGGAATGGGAGAAGATATTTGCAAATGACATATCTGATAAAGGGTTAGGATCTAAAATATATAAAGAACTTATCAAACTCAACACCCAAAAAACAAATAATCCAATTAAAAAATGGGCAGAAGACATGAATAGACATTTTCCCAAAAACACATACAGATGGACAACAGACACATGAAAAAATGCTCAACATCATTCATCATCAGGGAAATACAAATCAAAACTACAATGAGGTATCATCTCACACCTGTCAGAAGGGCTAAAATCAACACAAGAAATAACAGGTGTTGGTGAGGATGCAGAGAAAGGGTAACCTCTTGCACTATTGGTAGGAATGGAAATAGGTACAGCCACTTTGGAAAACAGTATGGAGTTTCCTTAAAAAGTTAAAAATAGAACTACCCTATGAGCCAGCAATTGCACTACTAGGTATTTACCCAAAAAATACAAAAATACTAATTTGAGGGATGCATGCCCCCCAATGTTTATAGCAGCATTGTCTACAATAGCCGAATTATGGAAACAGCTCAGATGTCCATTGACTGATGAATGTATAAGGAAAGTGTGATTG
>NW_024412420.1:6428298-6507858 GCF_014898765.1 Herpailurus yagouaroundi | reverse complement strand
TTAAGCTAAGAATCAATGACCAGAAAAACTGCAAATTCTCTTGTGTTTGACAATTAAGGCACACCCCTCTAAATAACTCATTGTTCAAAGGAGGAAATCAAACTTTAAAAATTAGAAGATATTTCAAACTAAAATATCAGGAAGACAGTGTTATGCCCAGAATTCATGATCCCCAAAGACCACTAGGGAGCCAAGTCCGATGCAAAAGCAAAAGAGCCTTTATTCGAGCTAGCTCGAGCTCAATCCCCTACCTGCACCGAGGCAGCGGTGAGATACCAGGGAGAGAAAGCAAGTTTCAAAAGCACAAAGGTTTTATAGGGGTCTAGGGGCAGTTGGTGAGGTAATGGCTGTGGCCTCGGCCGATTGGCTGGGGAAGGGTCGGAGTCCTGTTACGCAGGTCGCTGGGCATGTTTTGATCAGGAAGTTTGAACGGGTGAGCGGGAGGTTACTCCAGGGGAGGAGGCGCGGTCTGAGGTTTCTGCGATTTTCCCGGAAAAGGGGTCATGTCGGGGACATAGTCACTCAAGGTGGAGGACACAGAACATGATGGAGTCGGCCTGCGTAGGCCCGCCCTTTCAGCAGTGCATAAAATCCTTATAGCATGTGTCTTGCAGGAAATCTCTGCCTTTTGTAAAAGTAGAATGACAAAAAGTGATACAGTAAGGAATCATCTCGAGAAATTAAAAGTAGAAGAGCAAGTTCCAAAGAAAATGGAATAAAGGGGAAAAATAGTAGAAGAAATTAAGGAAAGAGGAAACAAACTTACAAAAAAATCAACAAAGACCTAGGTTGACCTTTTGAAAAGAGTAACGAAATTGACTAGCTAGTGTGGCGCCTGGGTGGCTCAGTCAGTTAAGCCTCTGACTTCAACTCAGGTCATGATGCATTTCCTGAGTTCTAGCCCCGCATTGGCTCAGTGCTGACAGCTCAGAGCCTGGAGCCTGCTTGGGATTCAGTGTCTCCCTCTCTCTCTGCCCCCCCCCCCCCGCCCTGCTCGCTCACTCTCTCTCTCTCTCATAAATAAACATTAAGTTTTTTTTAATTGACTAGCTAGTAGTAAATGTAACTATGTCACAAAACTAATCAAGAGAAAAGAGAAGAGAAATAACCTCTGTTAGCTAAGAAAAAAGGAAAAATCATTACAGATCTTCTAGATTTTAAAAAGATAGCATGAGAATATTATAAACAATTTAGGCCATTAAATTTTAGACTTTGATAAAATAGAAAAGTTAACATTAAAAATACAATTTATTAAAACTAACATGGGAAAAATTGAATATCCGAATTGTCCTGTAACATCAAAGAAATTGAATCCATAATTTCCACAAAGAAAACTCAGTGCCAAATAGCTTTACTAGTGTATTCTACCAAACATTTAAAGAAGATATAGCCAATTATATACAAACTGTTTCAAGAACAGCAAAAAATGGAACACTCTCAAACTTATTTTATGAGGCCAACAAAACCGTTATGCCAAAATCTGACATGGACATTTCAAGACGTGAACATGAAAGGATCGTCTTAGTCGTAAAGATGCAAAAATCATGAAACTAGGAAACCACATACAGCAATGTTTAAAATGGTTAAATGTATTATGACCAAGAAGGGTTTATTCTGAGAAAGCAAGATGGGTTTAATGTTCAAAACCTCCAACAATGAACTCACCATATTAACAAAATAAAGCCTAATTATTGTATTGTCATCTCAATGGAGAAAAAGCATCTAAACAAAGTCATCTCCATTTTATGATTTTAAAATCTCATAACAAGCCTAAATAGAAAGGAATTGTCTCAATCTTATAAAGAGCACCTATACAAAACAAACAAACAAACAAACAAACAACAACAACAACAACAACAACAACAAAACCACAGCAAAAATTACACTCAGGGGTGAAACACACTATGATGTACCAGCACCTTCAGGATAAATGCAGGCTGTTTTGTCATCTGCTGGCTCCATGCGTAAATCCTGGGTCTCAGCCACGGACAACAATTTGCAGCTTCCCAAATTGCCAAATTATGTAGGCCAGCCCTGTTGCACACATTCTCTATTGCTGTTGTGCAAGTACTTACTTACCAGCGCCTCTCAGATTATTGGTGACACTAAAACATACGTAAATTTAAAACCAAAATAGGAATTAAACAAGTAGTTTGGAACAAATGCCTTTTTTAAAAAAATATTTATTTATTTATTTTGAGAAAGAGAGCAAGCAAGCAGGGCAAGTGCAGAAAGAGGGAGAGAGAGAATCCCAAGCAGGCTCCACACTGTCAGTGCAGAGCCTTGATGCAGGGCTTGACCCCACAAATGGTGAGATCGTGACCTGAGCCGAAGCCAGGAGTCAGATGCTTAGCTGACAGCCACTCAGGCACCCCAGAACAATGCCTTTAGATACTGAATGCCATGAATAGGAATTTTCAGGATAAAAACAGTATGTGGGAAGAAAAGCTCTTGCTATATTTCAAGCTAACATCAACAGGAGAAAGTGGTTTTAAGAATTAATTGCTCTGCTGTCCATTAATACTTTCAACATGAATCTAATTAGAAGACACTTGGGTGGTTTTGTTTAGTAAGTCAAAGCATGGAGTGTTGTAAAAAGCTAAATGTA
This sequence comes from Herpailurus yagouaroundi, assembly GCF_014898765.1. NCBI lineage: Eukaryota > Metazoa > Chordata > Mammalia > Carnivora > Felidae > Herpailurus > Herpailurus yagouaroundi. Next base: position 6,505,250 of record NW_024412420.1, on the reverse strand, counting down.
TAAGAAAAATATATCCTGACTGGAATTCAAATGGGGAAAATATGCAGTGCCTGGGATCCTGAAAAATGCATGATGTTTACATCAAAAGAACACAGAAAGAAATGTGAGAAGGAGGCTAATTTGAGGATAAAAAATGAACTCCTGACTTAGAGAAAAGATAATAAAGTGACAAAATCATTTTATCTGTGTTGCAGTGCATGGTCTTTGGAGGCAGACTAACCTGGGGGGAAAAACACAAGGTCCTTGTGATTTTCTGCCAATCAATTAACCTCTCTGAGGGCCACTGGTCGCAAATTTTAAAATGACAAATGGATGTGCTTATGATGTGAGCCTCCCCCACCAACTGAAAAAAGTCTCTTTCTCTCCAGTCATTTCTCTTGCCCCACTTAGAAGCTACATCCCCATTTTCCCAGCAGACAAAAAGAAGACAAGATGCTCCAAAATTTCCTTGGGAGATCCAAAATTAAAAGCTCATTTCTCAAATTAAAAGGGACAAAGAAACCACAAAAGGTAACCATTCACATGGGCCTCACGAGCTGTGGGGCTAAGGAATTTGCTAATGGATGATAGCTGCCTTAATGCAGATAGACTATTTCACAAATCTGTCACAGACCTCTGCTGAAGCGTCTGCCTCCCTTGGGAATGGACTGCCATCATTAATGCACACAGGAATGGCCAGCATTCCCTCCAACTAGCTGTGCACAAAAGTAGGTTGCATACTCATTCACAGGAAGAATGATTTGCAAAAGGAGCCCAGAGAAGCAGGGTGTTCATACATGTGCAGAAACCTTGCCCAGAAGATGACGTGTTACATTAGAGGTGATCAAGCTTCAGAAGGAACCAGGAAAACTCAATTATGCTGTTAGGAATGTGAATAGACAACCATGTGCCGAACTGTGCTCTCCCCTTGATTCTTGCCAAAAGGGCTGATGTTCTGCACTGCTTATTATGTGGGTTGTTTTGTGTGTGTGTGTGTCTTTTTTTTTTTTTTTAACTCCGGGGCTCTATGGAACCCTTTCTCAGAATGCCAGAGTCTAGGACAATTCCCAGATCTTATGAGCCAACCTGAACCTGGCTGGGCTCAGAGGTGGATGATATGCCATCTGGGGACTGGCCCCTGTTCCTCTCAGAATGGATTCAGGAGATGGGGACGTACTATTGACAAAGCTCCCTCCCAGGGGTATGAGGCTGTATTTGGAGAACACATCTGAATTCCCTCCCGGGGAAGCTGCCAAGAACCTGGAGGAGAAGGTAGGAGATATCTAGGGCAGGGGTTGGCTGTGAAGGAGATAAGCTTCAGTTGTCCAGAACTGTCAATCAAGGATTTAGAGGTACTCAACATGAAAGCACACAGAGGAAATAAACCTTGCACGACCACCTTTAGGGCAGACAGATATGATTAAAGGAAAGATCTTTGCTCTGTCAGAAAAGCCCAGAAGGGTTAAATCATCATGACCCTAGGATTAAGTCAGCCAGACACTGTGTTCATCTCTACATGCACTATCTCATTTAATCTTCATGATGTCCTGGCAATAGGGACTATTATCACCTCCATTTTACAGATGGGAAAACTGAGGTTTAGAAAGAGTTTGCAACTAGCCCAAGACCCAAAAGCAGCAAGCATTGATTCACAACTGCATGCTGCCTCTCCATGGAAAATAATCCATGGCCTAATGAGGTGTTTAGCACATTCAGTAAATAATTATTAATGGTATAACTTATGTTGAATAAGACAGATTAGTACTTATTATAAGGTCAACATTGGATTAATAGAGACTTGGTGCCAATCAGCTGTGTGATGTTGGGTAAATTGCTGGACCACTCTGGGTTGGATTTTTCCTAAAAAGAGTTTAGACTAGATGTTTTCTGGGTTATGAGATAATGATGAATAAGTCATATGGTGAGCCACCATTTAAAATAGGCTACCCATCTACTCATCAGGTCTAACCAGAGCCCCCAGTGTAACTTTGACCCAAGTCCCTTCAGCAGTATGAAATTGTTTCTCTCTCTCAAGAGGAAAAAAATGCATGGAGCTGGAAAGCACACACATTTTTCTAGAGCACCCTGTGGCTTGGTTGGAGAGGACGCTACCATTAACAGAAGGGCCCTTTATCACAGTTGCCACTCCATTGTCAGCGGCCAGATTGTCCCATTTGTCTCCATCAAGAGCACTGCAGCCACACCAGATTTTAAAGGACCCCATGAAGAGCTGCTGTCTCTGCTCAGCCTGATGGCTCTTTTCTGGCAATGAAAATGGAGAGTTCTTTTCTATCAAAATGCCCACATAAGGACAGGAAAAGCCTATTAGAATGTGCTCAGAAAAAAACTGTGACCTTGAATGTTTTCAGATACTTCTTTTCTTTAAAAAAAAAAAAGGCCTTTTTTTTCTCCCCTTAAAGCCATTAAATAGCTCATGGGCAGAATTTATTGGACTATAGAATTTGTTGTTATTATATTTGTTCTTATGTACTGTGACTTTATAAGATATCCTTTTCTCAGTTACCACCTGACTGCTTCTAGACATGTTCATTCTCTCTATCCAGTCTCTGTCAAAGGCTCCTTCTCTGGAAAACCTTTCTTGAGTCTGTCAGACAGGTGTGAGTACTTTTTGTAGGAATGAATTATACTTGAGACCAGGACCTGTGATTTCACTTCCTGCATTTCTCCGTACCTAGTATGGTTCCAGATGTAAGGTAGGCATTGAATACATATTTGGTGAGTGGATGTTGAAAGTATGCCTCAAAAAAATCAATTACAGGGGCACCTGGGTGGCTCAGTTGGTTGAGCATCGAACTCTTGAATTTGGCTCAGTTCATGATCCTAGGGTCGTGGGATTGAGCCCCTGCATTGGGCTTGGTGCTGAGCATGGAGGCTGCTTGGGATTCCCTCTTTCTCTTTCCCTCTGCCCCTCCCCTACTCATATTCTCTAAAAAAGAAAAAAATATATATATTACAATATTGAGTAATAGATTAAATGAAGTATAAATTATGAGAATATGTATTTTTAAATAATGGTCATTGATGGGTCTACAGCTGAACAATAATTATACTGATGATCATTTTGTTTTCTTTTTTAAAAATTAATTAATTAATTAATTAATTTTTAAATTTACATCCATATTAGTTACCATATAGTGCAACAATGATTTCAGGAATAGATTCCTTAGTGCCCCTTACCCATTTAGCTCATCGTCCCTCCCACAACCCCTCCAGTAACCCTCTGTTTGTTCTCCATATTTAAGAGTCTCTTATGTTTTGCCCCCCTCCCTGTTTTTATATTATTTTTATTTCCCTCCCCTTATGTTCATCTGTTTTGTCTCTTAAAGTCCTCATATGAGTGAAGTCATATGATATTTGTCTTTCTCTGACTAATTTCACTTAGCATAATATCCTCCAGTTCCATCCACGTAGTTGCAAATGTCAAGATTTCATTCTTTTTGATTGTCGAGTAATACTCCATTGTATATGTATACCACATCTTCTTTATCCCTTCATCCATCAATGGACATTTGGGCTCTTTCCATACTTTGGCTGTTGTTGATAGCACTGCTGTAAACATTGGGGTGCATGTGTCCCTTCAAAACAGCATACCTGTCGGGGCGCCTGGGTGGCACAGTCGGTTAAGTGTCCGACTTCAGCCAGGTCACGATCTCGCGGCCCGTGGGTTCGAGCCCCGCGTCAGGCTCTGGGCTGATGGCTCAGAGCCTGGAGCCTGGAGCCTGTTTCCGATTCTGTGTCTCCCTCTCTCTCTGCCCCTCCCCCGTTCATGCTCTGTCTCTCTCTGTCCCAAAAATAAATAAACGTTGAAAAAAAATTAAAAAAAAAATACAAAACAGCATACCTGTATCCCTTGGATATATACCTAGTAGTGTAATTGCTGGGTTCTAGGGTAGTTCTATTTTTAATTTTTTGAGGAACCTCCATACTGTTTTCCAGAGTGGCTGCATCAGCTTGCATTCCCACCAACAATGCAAAAGAGATCCTCTTTCTCTGCATCCTCGCCAACATCTGTTGTTGCCTGAGTTGTTAATGTTAGCCATTTTGACAAGTGTGAGGTGGTATCTCATTGTGGTTTTGATTTGTATTTCCCTAATGATGAGTGATGTGGAGCATTTTTTCATGTGTTGGTTGGCGATCTGGATGTCTTCTTTGGAGAAGTGTCTATTCATGTCTTTTGCCCATTTCTTCACTGGATTATTTGTTTTTTTGGGTCTTGATAAGTTCTTTATAGATTTTGCCCATTTCTTCACTGGATTATTTGTTTTTTTGGGTCTTGATAAGTTCTTTATAGATTTTGGATACTAACCCTTTATCTGATATATCATTTGCAAATATCTTCTCCCATTCCATTGGTTGCCTTTTAGTTTTGTTGATTGTCTCCTTCACTGTGCAGAAGGTTTTTATTTTCATGAGGTCCTGATAGTCCATTTTTGTTTTTGTTTCCCTTGCCTCTGGAGATGTGTTGAGTAAGAAGTTGCTGCAGCCAAGATCAAAGAGGTTTTTGCTTGCTTTCTCCTCAAGGATTTTGATAGCTTCTTGTCTTACGTTTAGGTCTTTCATCCATTTTGAGTTTATTTTTGTATATGGTATAAGAAAGTGGTCCAGGTTCACTTTTCTGCATGTCGTTGTCCAGTTTTCCTAGCACGATTTGCTGAATAGACTGTCTTTATTCCATTGGATATTCTTTCTTTCCTTTTCAAAGATTAGTTGGCCATACATTTGTGGGTCCATTTGTGGGTTCTCTATTCTTTTCCATTGATCTGAGTGTCTGTTTTTGTGCCAGATCATTTTGTTTTCTTTATGAATTTATGAAATATGTGACTTTGAACAGGCTCTGGGCTGGGAGAGACATGTATATTTCTTGACAATCCAATCACGTTTGCATCAGAGCTTACATGGAGCCTTAACCCAGGTCCTACTATTGATGAAAGGATCAACCAGCAAGCATCTATGAGAAACAGGCTGAGGGCACCTGGGTGGCTCAGTGGGTTAAGCATCTGACTTCAGCTCAGGTCATGATCTCGCAGTCTGTGAGTTCGAGCCCTGCGTCAGGCTCTGTGCTGACAGCTCAGAGCCTGGAGCCTGCTTCTGATTCTGTGTCTCCCTCTCTCTCTGCCCCTCCCCCATTCACACTCTGTCTCTCCTTCTCAAAAATACATAGCCATTAAAAAATTAAACAACAACAACAAACAGGCTGTCCATCACTGCCCTAGAGGAAAGATGGAATGAACCACGATCAAGTTACATGCCCCAGTTGGAAAGAGATGACTTCATGCAGAGGAGCCAAGTTTGAGTTACAATGTGATTGCTGAAAATATATCTATACAAGGAATTAAATTCATAATATCACTTTTCTCAAACTCTGGCCAGTTAGTTCTGTGGCCTCTATCCAGACAAAGTTGCTCCCTTGAAGAACAGATGCCAGAGAGAAAATATTTAAGACTCTTCCATCCCCTACACAGGAATTTTCATTCTGTGAAAAGATTGACTATAAATTCAGTTAGACCTGGTTGAAATCCTGCCTCTTAGTAGCTCTACGACCTTGGTCATGCCACTTACCCTCTGGGCATGATTTTTTTTTTTTTTTTTTTGCCACTGGAAAAGTAGAGATAGTAACACTTGTCGCATGTTTTTGAAAGTAAGCATTCAATAAATGTTGTGTTCCTTCTCTCCAGGCAGTAGGCCAGTAGGAGGGAAAAAACTGATAGGGAAACTTCTTAAACTGGGAAGAAATGGGCCAGATTTCCAACTGGGGAAGGTTCACTGTTGAAATAAATTGGTTGTGGAAAGGAACAGCACAGGTAGATAAACTAGGGCTCTGGACCCAATTCCAATATGGAAAGTGGGGCAAGCTTTCCCGGACAGTACCAAGTAATTCTCTGGATGCCAATCGGGTCTTTTGTAAGTCAACTCAATTCTAACACTCTCTACCCAGAAATAGCATCAGTTTCCACAGGTTGAGGGCTCAGTCCCACAAAACTGCCCCTGTCTTATATCTCCTCACACTTCAGATGTCATTCATCAGCCCAGGTCACTACCTGTGCTTCTGATCATCTAGCTATAAATCCAGGGTTCTCAGGACCCCCTCCTTGGGTTTGATTAATTTGCTAGAGTGGCTCACAGAACTCAGAGAAACATTTTACTTACTCAGTTAGAACAGCCAAGAGAAAAGATGTATTTGGCAAAGTATGGGGAAGGGGACCAGGGCTTCCATGCCCTCTTGGAGCTTGCCATTCTCAGAGCACCTCCATATGTTCACCAATCTGGAAACTCTCCAGACTCCCTTCTTTTTGGGGGGAGTTTCTATGGAGGCTTCATTACACAGGCATGACTGATTAAATCATTGGTCATTGGTGATCGATTTGACTCCCAGAGTTTGGGGGGGTGAGGCTAAAAATTCCAGGCCTCGAATTACAAGGTTGGGTCCCCTGCATCCTTAGATACTTTCCAAAAGTCACATTATTAACATAGTAAAATACACCTTTATGGCTGTTTCACTTAGGAAATTCCAAGAGTTTTAGGAGCTGTGACCCAGGAACAGTGGGTGAAGAACAAATATATATATATTTTTACAAATCAGAGGATTGCGGTAGAAATCCTCAAAACTTCAAACCTATGTCAAATCGCTTATTTTATTTCTACTGATATTTATTGAACACCTACTATGTGACAGGTATTGTTCTGAGCTCTGAGGATATGGGGAGGAATAAGAGACAATCCCTGCTATCAGAGAATTCCTAAGCCATCATTCAGGAAAGACATTCATTGAAGATGTATATATGTGTGTGATGAGCATTTTGAGGTGTGCTATGAGAGCATATGGGAACACAAGATCTAGCCTATACCGTCAAAGATTGCTTATCTGAAAGGTCCACTGATGCTGAGAACAAATGAATGAATAGGGATACAATGGTAGATTTTGTATTTTCCTCCACCACTCAAATTACACAGACATTTCCTGCATTCCTACTATGTACTAAGCCTTGAGGAAACAGAAACGAAAGAAACTATGAAGAGTCTCTGCTCCCCCAGGGCCTCAAAATCCACTGGAGAAGAACAAAATAAACTGCAGAGAAGCCAAATCCTATCATAAATGAAAAGCCTTGAAAATAGGGGAGAGAATGGTGGATCCGCTCCCAAGAGGAGATAAAAAGCACGCCAAGGAGGGAATCCAGCACTGGGGTTTGGATGGCAATTTCCATGCTACCCCCTGGGCTTTTATGCTGTGAATATAAGTGAGGCCTGTAGTGCCAGCTGGTATTGTTAACAACTTGAAGCATTAATGTAATACAGTGATGCCCTCAGAAAATAAATAGAGCTGATAAAGAAATTAACGTGTTCAAAAATAAATGCATCATCTGCTGACTTGTTCACATCTCCTTCACACACGATGAAGTTTACTCAGAGCTAGAAAGAAAGAATACAGCGGTAAAGTTAAACCCACAAGTGATAGCCAGGGGGAAGGTCACTGTCCCCTCCTCAACCGCATATAGTAACTAAGAGCTTTCATTTCCAGGGTCCTTTCCAGTTTTCAGAGTACCTGCATGTTCAGATTTCATTGGTTCTGCTCCAGAAGCCCTAAAAAACAAGGAGTAAAGATGTCATTCCCACTATGGAGGTAAGGAAGCTGAGACTCAGGGGGAGAAAGCCATTTCTAGTGTTACATGTTACAGCATGGTGAAGGGAGTATTAGAGTGCATATCTTCCCTGTAATGATCTCTGAATACCCCAGGGCAGTGCTTCTCAAACTGTAATGTGCATGTGAGCCACCTGGGAGTCAAAATGCAGAATAGGATTCATAAGTCTGGGGGAGGCCTGAGGTCCTACCCTTCCAGCAGGCTCCATGATGCTAATGCTAGTGGGGAAAGGATGCTCTTCACAATGAAAGATAAGAATAGTCTGTCTTTTTCAGGAGAGATTATTTTGTGGGTTTTTTGGTTTTTTTTTTAAATTTTTTTTAACGTTTATTTATTTTTGAGACAGAGAGAGACAGAGCATGAACGGGGGAGGGGCAGAGAGAGAGGGAGACACAGAATCGGAAGCAGGCTCCAGGCTCTGAGCCATCAGCCCGGAGCCCGACGCGGGGCTCGAACTCACGGACCGTGAGATCGTGACCTGAGCTGAAGTCGGACGCTTAACCGACTGCGCCACCCAGGCACCCCAGGAGAGATTGTTTTGAAGGGTTATGACAGTGGATGATCCAGCTTACTTTCTCAAAATGCCAAGTGGTAGTCCCTCAGCAACATTTACCTAAACAATACCTATTCCCTTTTGACCTTTCTGGGGCCATGGGAGACTTCTGTTATATAGTTCATCTATCTCAGTCCTCGTTCTTATCTTGGTCTCTTCTGTCTCTTCTAGGTCTATCTCAGTCTCTGACTCTGACCGTTACCTTGTCTCTTGTGCTTGGCCATCAAACCATGTCCCTAAGTTACAATGAAAAGTAATGACTCTCATTGCGTTCTGCCTTCCCAGCAAAGGCCTACTCAACACGCTGCCTTTCAATATAATAGGCAATGACAATTTGTCTTCATAATTAATCAATCAATACATACTCACTGCCCCAAAATGTGCTCAGGAGGCACTATGCTTTAGGGTAACCTGCCTAGAAATGAGATATAAAATGGAACAACAACAAAAACAACAAAACCATGGCATCAAGAGATGAGATATGGAGATATTTAGAATAAATCAAGGTGTGCACTTGGATGTAAGAATGGAAAGAAAATATGTTCAATGCTGTGAAGTATGGAAAGAAGTATAAGACATAGTTATTTCCCTATAGGACGTGTTAAATCTACTTGGAGAATTGATGGTGAGAACAATTACATTCAGATTTATTGATGGTAGAGGCTAATTATTAGTATATTGGTTTGATTTTGCCATCCAGGATTCATCCCTCACTTTGTGACTGAGGGGGCTGGGGGCAATGTGACCCATTGGTCACTGTCCGATGAGGCTCCCAGTCACAATGCCTTGCCTTCACTGTTGAGGGATGAACGTGTGACCTAACCCACATGAATCAGACTCTCTCCCTGGAATCTGAATTTTGAGCAGAGTGCAAAGAAGACTGAAAGCAATTGGAACTGGCACCCTGGATGGCAGTGCCTCCAGACAATTCTCCATTGGTTCTTGCCAGAGCTTCTTTATCTCCGGTCCTTTCTGAGTGCAGTTCTTATTGATTATGTGAGTAATGTCATACCCTTTCAATAGATTCCTGCTCTATGTAAGTAAGGAATTGCAATTTATACAAACCCCCGTGTTTGGCTAAGTGCTATGCTACATGGTCTTACGCATTATGTAATTTAAACATCACCAAAACCCGAAGAGATAGGTGCTATTGAGTCCAATAAGGAATACTCTGTCTCCCTGAATTCTGAATGAACTGAGAAAAAGACAAAGGTACCAAACATGTCATCTTTATTATCAATAGAGCATATATTTTCAGATGATTGGATTTTTCAGTACTGCATCCCAGAAGTAAATAAACTCACGCAGGGTATCTCTGGACCACAGCAGACCTCCTAATGGAGAGGCAATCCTCTATAAAATGTGTGGCATGGAGCAACAGAGAAGTAGACATAATTCATGTGGGCAATCCACTCTCAAGAGGAAGCAAGGGACGAGCTGAACCAAGCACGAGCTATTTGTTCTTAAATGTGTCAATCAAGTCAGGTCCACTCTACCCTCCCCATCCAAGGTGCAACAAGTATGAGGGAGGAAAGAAACTCAGGATCTTATACCAATTGAGCTCCTTCTGCATGGAAAAAAGTACCTGAAGAGGGGCAGAATCACTCTTCCCAAGAGTGATTAGCCCCCATTTTAATAATCACATTTCCAGGCATTTGCTAAACACTTTATTTGGATCACCTCATTTAATCCTCAGTCATCCTGTGAAGTTTCTACTGTTAATATGCCCATTTTACAGATGAAGATACTCAGGCTTAAAGAAGTTAACTAACTTTCCAGGGCACCCCACTAGTGTGTGGTGAAACCAGGATCCAAACCCAAACAGTGTGACCCCTGATTCTGTGTCTTATGTCACTGTATCAGAGCAGCCTCTCGGCCGAGGAAACTGACACCAAGAGAAGTTAATTTACTCAGATAGTAATGGGTACAGCCAGATTTTGAACATGGAGTCACATCTGTCTGACTGCAAATACCATGTAATTAACCACTATACAAATGCACAAGAGACTTAAGAAAAGTTTGAGTGCCAAAAACAAATTAAAAAAAAAAAAAAAAAGAGGGGCACCTGGGTAGCTCGGTCCATTAAGCGTCCGACTTTGGCTCAGGTCATCATCTCACAGCAAGTGAGTTCAAACCCCACGTCGGACTCTGTGCTGACAGCTCAGAGCCTGGAGCCTGCTTCAGATTCTGGGTCTCCCTCTCTCTCTGCTCCTTCCTTTCTCTCTCTCTCTCTCTCTCTCTCTCTCTCTCTCTCTCTTAAAAATAAACATGAGGAATGTAAGGAACAGGGACCTAACAGGTAGTAACAAGTAAAGGAGAAAGAAGTGAAGTGACCAGACTACATGAAGGGATCATGTGCATGGGAATAATCAGAAATAATGTTGAATAAATGAGCCCAACTGTGAGGACTCATAGCCAGACAAAAAAGTGTGGGTTGTCAGACCCTTGAGCACAGTTTGAGAGAACAACTGATCCCAGAACTGTCAGTGATGTCCATCATGGTTTGGAGAAGTACAAGCCCACATGTAAGAGACCCAGTGAGGAGCCTGGTGGGGATCTCAGTGGAAAAGGGAAGTGACGAGGGCATGCACTCAGCCGGTGACAGACAAATGGGAAGGGAGAGGTGGCTCTGAGAGCCATACTTAAGCCATCTGCAGTTTGGTGATATGAATGACCAAAGGGATGGGAAGAAAAGAAAAGGTTTCTAAGCCAGAGGACTTAAAATTATCACTTGGATAAATGGGAGGAAAAGAAATGTGGCTTTAGAAGCACCCCTCCCCCTGCCCCCGTCTCTTCCTCCTGTGCCTCTTCCCTCACCCACCACCTGCACCAAGATTTGATCTCAGGAAAGGGCCTAATTAATCCCCACAGCAGGTGTGTTTGATAGACGAGGACTAAGGCATCACCACTCTCAGGAAGAAAAGCACTGACGTTTGAAAGAATGTTTTTTAGTCGTCCCAGTTAGAGAAATCCTGGCACAAGCAGGAGACGGAGGAGGAATTTGAGAGAAAAGGGAGGCCCTCTGCTCTTGGGAAATGGTGCTGTGTCGGGGCTGCCTCTGGCATGATGCTCCCAATATGCCAGCACCCTTCTGCACACCTTACACATATGCCTGCATTGAGCCCTGACAATAACCCCATGAGGCTAACACTATGATCCCCACTGGAAGATGAAGTCTGAGGCATAGAGAGATTATACGACTTGCTCCAAGTCACATCACCAAGAGCTGACAGAGCTGGGATATGAACCCAGGCAGGCTGGCTCTTAGAAGATTAGTCTTGATGACACCACGACAAGTTGGGGCAGTGCAATAAAACCACTGCACACCAGCATCGTATCAAATAAAACCATTTGAAACTTTTTTAAAGTGGTAGAAATTCTTATTTGATTTGTATCCAAGTTACATCTTACCCAGGAGATAGATTGGTGATAGATAGATAGATAGACTTCTTTACATATGTACATAAAGAAAACGACTGAACTATTCCAGGTCAAGAGAGCAGAGTGCCAGGCGTCTGGAGTTGCGTCTGTGTGACCTATCCCTTGTCCCACATTGCTGAATCTAAAGCTCACACATGGCTGCATGGAAACCCAATCTGAACTTGAACGTGAGTACGGTGCAAAGCATGTAATTCCCCACCCCTCCTACTCTTCCAGGTCTTAAAGAGTTCACACAAGGAGAAGCAGAGATTGAAATATCAGTTAGTCATGGACCCAATCTGCTAAAGGCTAGATTGGAAAATGCCATGGGGTCTCCTACCACCCTCCCTGGACTAACTCAGTCTACTGGTGCAGATAGAGACAGAGGGTACAAACACCCACCACAAGGTCAAACAGGTTGGAGGTCAAGAGTACAAGAGACAAGAGGCTTGGCTGTACATCAATCCGTCCAGCAGAGAAATACCAGGCTTTCACCCTCCTAATCTGCCTCACACATTGCTGGGAGAGAAGGGCAGAAGCAGGGTGAGTTTCACAGTATAGAAGCACCATTCCCATAGGATGCAATCTGCATAATGTCCTTGGGTGGAAAAGTCAGGGGTATATTCACAGCATGTAATGACGTGTACAGCCCAAGTATCAACCAATCAAAATGAAACCTGAACACTGAGTAGCCATACTTGTGCATACACCTGAAAATCAACCTGGAGGGAAAAATGGATGAGAAAAGGCAACATTCTAGTGGGAAACGCACGATTAGAGCATTTTTGGCAGGCCACCTCATGGTTTACCAATCAGCCTGTACACGGATTAGGTGCCCACCCTGGTCCAATCACTAGGATCAAAATCAGCTAATACTCATATGGTAACTTATACAAAGAGTGCCTTACATGGGACTGTGGAACTGAGGGGGTATTCTGAGTGTCCACTTTTCCTGTTCCAATTCATGCCCCCCAGAACATCTTTAAAGCCCAGTTCAAAAGTCTTTTCACCTTGGTGGGGGCTTCTTTGCTTACCCTAAATGGAAACATTGTGTCCCTTTTATATTCGCTCTCTCAACAGTTTGTATCTTCTTTATGATCCTTTTACCCTTAATTATGCTTTTTTTTTTTTAATTTTTTTTTCAACGTTTATTTATTTTTGGGACAGAGAGAGACAGAGCATGAACGGGGGAGGAGCAGAGAGAGAGGGAGACACAGAATCGGAAACAGGCTCCAGGCTCCGAGCCATCAGCCCAGAGCCCGATGCGGGGCTCGAACTCACGGACCGCGAGATCGTGACCTGGCTGAAGTCGGACGCTCAACCGACTGCGCCACCCAGGCGCCCCTTAATTATGCTTTTTTAATGCCCGTATCTTCTTTATGGATTAGACTATACATTTCTTAAAGAAAGGGGATTTCCTTATTCATCCCTGAATCCCAGTGGTGATTTTTCAATTGTCACAGCTTGGAGTAAGCATGGGGGAGCATGGAGGGTGCTATGGACATCTGGTGTCTGGAGGGACAAGGATGCTGTCAGACATGTTACAGTGCACAGGATGGTTGCCCCTCCCTACCTGCAATGTCCTATATGTCCAGAATGTCAACAGTGTCAAGGGTGAGAAGCCCTGCTGTATCCCTAGTGCTTGGCACATAGTAGTTGTTCAATAATTGTTTGTTCAGGGAATAAATGGATGGTTTGCATTTTCTCTTTTTTTTTTTTTAATTTTATTTATTTATTTATTTATTTATTTATTTATTTATTTATTCAGAGAGAGAATGTGTGAGAACAAGAGCAAACAGGGGAGGGGCAGAGCGAGAAAGAGAGAGAGAGAATCCCAAGCAGGCTTCATGCTGTCAGTGAGGAGCCCTGGGCTCAAGCTCACAAACTATGAGATCATGACCTGAGCCCAAACCAAGAGTTGGATGCTCTAACGCACTGAGCCACCCAAGCACCCCAATTGTTTGTATTTTCTTAAGTAGCTTATCTTTTGCCTGAATGCCCTCGGTATGTGTTGGCTCGGGGTGATGTGATTGGTTGCCTGTGGATGGATGGTCAGTTATGATGACCTGAATTTTGTAAGATGGTGCATGATTAGTCTGCTTCTTTCTCCCTTTCAGTGGTTCTCCACTGCCTATAGATCACCCCTAAGGATGGCAGACAAGGTCCTCCATGGCCAATCCCTGCCCATCATGTACCACTGCCTACCAAGTATACCATTCTCTAAATGTTGGACAACCCAGTTGGATCTGCAGATTGGTGTATAAATAGCCAAGTCATAATAAGGTTATAAAGAAGAATATGCACACATCCCAGCATGTTTGTAATAAGTCCAGCGAATAATTTTCTCTATTGGTAGTTCTTAATATAATAAGGCAGATCCTTAGAGCTGTGGGTGCCAAACTACGGTGCTCTGGACCAGTGGTTCTTAAATCTGGCTGCCTATTAAATTCATCTGGAACACTATTAAAACATTAAACCAGTCAAACATGCCAGGCCCAACCAATTAAATCAGAATCTCTTGAAAAAATAAAATAAAATAAAAAATAAAATAAAATAAATCTGAATCTCTTGGTGGGTAGGGAAAGAAGGGCATGATTGAGAACAAAACAAAACCCCCAGTCTTGCAGTTTCTACTGTGCAAGAAAACTAGCATGTAGATCTTCAGGGGCTCTTCATAGAGGGAACCCTTCCAATGACTTAAGTGGCTTTGCCCCCCAAATGTGGTTTGCCCCCCAAAATGAAAATGACCTGTAGAAAATCTTCTCTACTTTACACAGAATGGGGAGGGAGAGTGGGGCACAGTTTCACACAGTGGGAATCAAGCCCGTCAATTCCACCAGGGAACCAACCCTGAAAAAGTTGACCTGATTTCTTTTAGAGATTCAGGCGAGGACAGTATAGGGAGGATTGCGGGCCAGCTGAATTTGGGAACGCCCAACCTTTTGATTTCCTGTCAACTCTTTCTTCAGTATGGGAACTATATAGTGCACAAGTGTGACTGTTCATAGACACCACATTGAACTAATGATAGAGATCTTAAACTATTTTTTAAAAGTCTTATTTTGATGAGAGTCTCGATGAGGGATGCACATCAAAACCATCAAGGAAGAGTTTTGAAATCAAAATCTCTAGAGATAGAACTCATGGTTTTTGTTTCTTTATCATAAATTCCTTGAGAGATTTTTAGGATGTGCTCCTGGTTAATTATAACTACTTTGAATAGACCAGCATCTGATATAAAATCAATTCTCCAGCTCATCAAACTTAAAAGCAAATGAGAAAGACTGGTACCCAAAGAAAAAGAAAAAAAGAAAAGAAGATTGGTATCGTCTTCTGAATGTGTTGAATTCCTGTTTTGGGGTGGTTCATTTCCAAAGGCATTTATTCCTAAATAAACTAAAGAATATTACGTGGAGACCAAATGGCAGACAGCTCCACCCAGGACATGAACTGCAAGTAGGCAATGTTCTGTTAATAATGCCTGCATCTGTTCTGTGTTTTCAGCTGGAAAGCAAGTATTTCCCACCTAACTCCACCGATTCACTCTTTGGACTACTGATAAAGGCTGTGACAGATTCTCTCTTTCCATTCAAATGAATTGGGGTTGACCCTCTACAATTACAAAGATTAATTTACAGAAATATTTAATAAAAATCTTTCAAAAAAAAAAAGGCTTTGAGATGCTTGTGGATTGGAGCATGGGCACATGCAGTTAACATCACATCTATGCCAATGGCCATTTGCCATGCTGTTTTAGGTTTACATCTGCTGCTGGTTAGTAAAAATTCCATTCACAGCTGTCCAGATGAATCAAATGTCCAATTAGCATTTCTTGCTTGGTGACAGGATTCTGCCCAGAACAAAAATTTTAAAACAGAAAGCACTACAGGACAGAAACTTTTATTCATATTCTTGCTGAAAACCCTACTCTGTGAATTCTTGAATTTCTTAGGAAAAAAAAAAAAACTATAGGAAGCTAACAGAGCCCTCTAACAATGTATTTTTTCCCCTAGATGCAGTCAAGTTCAAAGAATTTTGGTTCATTATATGCATGCCTTCCTGATGAAAAGCCTCAGTCTGTTCTTTCCTGTTCCTCACTTCTAAAGACCATCAAAATCATAAGCCTGCCATCATATTACAGATGGAAGATGGAGTTACCTTCCACTAATAAAACCAACTCCTGTTTTCAACTTAAATGTCTAAGGCAATAGGAAAATGAACTCAGACTAATCTTCAGATTTCCCTTAGTGGTGATAACCAGAATTTGTTCTGTACTTGTATGTTCAAGTATGCTAAGGTACTTGGCAAAATATCTAGAATTCTAACTCACAAAGACTCATGGTAGAATAGCCCAAGAAGCTAGTTGTGTCCTCCATTGTTGAAAACCTTTTCAATGGTTTTCCATTTCAGACAGAATAAAATTACTGAGGCCTGGCATAACTTAGTTTTTAGCTGTGTCTCCACACTCATCTTGAACCTGTCGCCCCTTGACTCTCATGACCCAGACACGCTGGCTTAATTTTCAGCTCCCTCTCTCTCTCTCAATAAGCCAACTTCTTCTCTACCTCAGGGCCTTTGCACATGCTAATTCTCCTGAATACTTCTCTTACTCCTGTTTTTAAAGCTTTACTTCCTGTGATAGTCCTTCTTTAGTCATATCTATTTAGCTCTACCTTCCTCCTGATGTAAAGCCTCTGTACTTTCCTTCTTTGTCTCTTTGTATTATTTCTCATAGTCTGTAATTTATTTTTTTATTTGTGTAATTTTTTTTTTTTTTGCCTTTATCTCTCAGTCAAGGGAAAGATTCAAAAGCTAGAGCTTAAGTTATTCTTGTTCATCATGGTATCTCAAAGGCCTTTCAAAGCACGGTGCCTTTTACTTAATGGCATCTCAATAAATTTCAGGTGTCTTTAATAATGAGTGGGTGAATGTCTGAATGCATAAATGAATGAATGTGAATTAACATATTAACAATGTGACCAAACCATGCTTTACAGGGGAAGAAACATTTTGCTTTTTTCAGTCATAGCTAATGAAATTATCTTAGAAGGTCTTTCTAAATAAGGGCCTTTCTGGCTCAGAGCCTGGAGCCTGTTTCCGATTCTGTGTCTCCCTCTCTCTCTGCCCCTCCCCCATTCATGCTCTGTCTCTCTCTGTCCCAGAAATAAATAAACGTTGAAAAAAAAATTAAAAAAAATAATAATAAAATAAAAATAAATAAATAAATAAATAAATAAATAAGGGCCTTTCTCTGTAAAGAGGAAGTTAAAACTTTCAAGGGACTTAACTCCCATATTAATAACTGCCATTAGTATAGCACTTTATAACTCATAAAGCACTTCCTTGTACTTTTATCATTATTGCTCTCCCTATATTATAGGAGAAAAACTAAACACAGAGTTTCTGTACCTTAGTTGCCCAAGATCACAAAATAATGAGGGACAGAACTAGGACTCAATCTCAGGTCGACAGGTACTTAATTTACTGGGCTTTCCCCCCCCACCCTCCTCCCAACCTCATTATTCTCTCTGTCTTGCAGTCAAGTTATTCCTGCCAAAGTCTGGAGATGATTTTCAGAGGAATCTACCCTGAAGGAGAAATATAGTTTGATTTCAAATTTGATTGAATGTACAGCTAAATTAACTTACTGGAGAAAATCCATTTTCTAGGAGCAACCTCAGCATACACATTTAACAATTAACAAATGTAATATGCACGTTAAAAACAAAAACAAAATAGTTTTTAAAAAGACAGTGGAAAATGCTAAGTAAACAGAGGCCACCCTCTGTCTCTCTAACCCAACGGAGAGTCTATTGTTGTCCATCTTACTAAGGATGGTCCCAGGGAGGAGACTGTGTGATACTTTTTTTCTCTCTGGAGACAGTTGTACACATGCTTTGCCTAATGCAAGTACCCCCATAGTTAAAACTGTTCCATTCACTGTCATTTCCCCGTGCCAAAGTTGATTTTTATGACAAGCTTCACTGTTCGCTTGCAGCCCAGATGTTTCCATGGCAGCACGTAAGCTGTGGATGCAGAAATAGGCTTCCCCTCCCCAGTCACACTGGTGTTTAAAGCAGTGATTACAAGAGCATTTTTTAAAGAAAGCTACGTTTTATTATTTTTTTACACAATGGTACTGTTTTATTTGAACAATTCATGTTAATTTAAAAATTATTATTTTGTATTATTATGTTTTATGCAAACAATAAAGATCAAAAGTAAGAAAGAAAAGGAAGGAAGAGAGGGAAGATGGGGGAGGGGAGAGGAAGAGGAGGAGAGAAGGGAGGAGCGCTACATTCCAGGATGCCACTGTCTTGTGTTATTAATGAAAATAAATTTAAAGATCCACTTTCTTTTTCAATAGTAACGTGCTTTGTAATTACAGCATTTCTCATTACCATCAATTTCCAATTCTGTTCTCAGCATGCCTAGGAAATTTGAACATATTCCAGGCAAGAAGAAGGCCAATCAGGATGTAACTGCTAAGGTCATAGTGAAGGAAACATTCACAGCAAAGACAGGAAAGACCAAGAGAAGCCCCACTAGGAGAACTGCACTCTCCGTATTTGCTCCCTCGGCAGTTTTTCCTTCTCTTTTAAACTTTTGAGCAGATAGCCATGTTGCAAGAGCAGCAGCCCGGCAAGGCTGAGTAGGCACAGACACTGGTGACCGCTGTCACCACATGGAACTTGCAACAAACCTAATCCGAAGCAAATGTCATAATGTTCAGCGTTCTTGTTATGCCACAGGACAATTCGCATAAATGGTGAACACTTCACGTGAAGGGGGAATTATAGGTACCTTGGCAGAGCAAGACGCTTCTCTTGTCCTTCATTCTTCAGTATCATTTTGACCCAGTGGCAATCATTTATCTTTAACTTGTTTAATATAAGTGGGACACATAGATATGGGTGGACAGACACACGAATGATGACAGAGTCAACGCAAAAGCTGAGACACCCTACGCTCCAAATACAAACCCTCTTCTCCACCATGACCCAAATCTCTCCTCCTTTTCCCGCCAACCCAGCCCTTTCCACAGTCTGCTCTTGCAGTCCTTCAATTCTTAGAAATGCCTGTGCTTTATATATACAGTTCTCACCCCCCGCCCTGATCTCTTAATGCCTGAGAGTCCCAGGAAAAAGCAAAGGAAATCTAAATAGATATTGAGTACCGAGACTTGTGATAGGTGTCTATATATGGATGATCTCATTTAAATTTTTCAGGAACATAGCCAGTCTGACATTGCACGTATTTTTCATAAACACAGAAGTTGGAGTTTCTAAAGAGTGTCTTGTTCAGTGTGACAAATGTAGTAAGTGGTAAAACTGGTCAAGAGTTCAGACTCCAAATTCCATGCTCTTTCCAGAGCAACACGCAAAAGAACTCTTGAGAATGGGGTTGCAGACAACCCTGCCGTTTAAGCTGAGAGAATGTGATAGGCATGCTTCTTTCTTTTTTTTTTTTTTCAAAAAATTTTTAATGTTTATTTATTTTTGAGAGAGCAGAGATGTGAGTGGGTTAGGGGCAGAGAGAGAGGGAGACACAGAATCTGAAGCAGGCTTCAGGCTCTGAGCTGTCAGGACAGAGCCCCTGACATGGGGCTCGAACCCACAAGCTGTGATATCATGACTTGAGCCGAAGTCGGACACTCAACCAACTGAGCCACCCAGGCGCCCCAGGCATTGCTTATTTCTTACCAACATCTTATCCTTTGGGTCCATACTCCACCTCCTACTCCATGTAATTCCACTGGAGCTGGAAATTATTGATTTTCTTTTTATTTTTAATGTTTATTCATTTTCAAGAGAAAGAGAGAGAGAGACAGAGAGACAGAGCACGAGTTGAAGAGGGGCAGGAGAGGGAGACACAGAATCCAAAGCAGGCTCCAGGCTCTGAGCTGTCAGCACAAGAGCCCAACATGGGGCTCAAACCCATGAACTGCGAGATCATGACCTAAGCCAAAGTCAGTCGCTCAACTGACTGAGCCACCCAGGTGCCCCTTGATCCTCTTCTAATCATGCTTCACAGTTGTCCAATCCTGGTACTATATATCTTCACCAAATCTAAATGGTCCAGGGAGTGGCATAAGAGCCAAGCTAGGTCAAAAGGCATTCATCTCTGAAAAGTGATAAGTAGACCATAGAAAGAAGCTTCTTTCCACTGAGTTTGCTAAACTGGAACAATGCAATTCTGGAGCTGCTGGAAATTGTATTTCCTGGCTTCAGGAAGGAGCTCATCTGCTGTAGTTGGGAATAAGACAGAAAGACCAGATGGCATGTTCTTTTACTTTTTTATACTTTTCCATGTATGGTTCTCTACATCTAGAATACCTAGTTTGCATTTCCATTCAAAAAGAAAAATATATACCAAACTCCTGTCCCATCTCAGGTATCAGTTCCTTTAGGAGCTATGTCCTCTCTCTTTATGTTGAGTTAGATGCCTCTGCTGTATGGTCTTGTGACATCTTGTACTCATTCCTAAACTTGAAACCATCACACAATATTAGAGTTACTGTCTACTGTCTTTCCCACCCTCCAAGTTATGAACTGTTAATAGTGAATGTGTCATGCTTATCATCGTATTCACCTCAGTTAGGAGAGTTGATAGGTACATAATAGATGCTCAGTATTGATAGAAAGGATGGATGGTAGGAGATCTTAGGTAAGTTTGAAAATGTTTCTTAAACTCCAGAAGCTGTTGAGAATCATCCTTCCCAAACAAATGGAGGAAAAATCAGCTCTCAAATTTCTGAATTTCCAAATTCTCTGAAATTCTCTGAATAAAACTAGAACCAGCAAAAATTATAGGTAGATATATTCTAGCAAAAGCTAAGAAAGAAATTCCTATCAGTCAGGTGTATCCCTGGATGGAGCTAGCTGTTTGATGAACTCACTAATGGTATCCAAGAAAAGGCTGCTATAAATTTGTTTCAGAATGTAGGTGACATGATTCCATTATCTTTTGTCTTCCATTGTTTCTACTAGGAAGTCAGCCCTAAATCTTTGTTGTGCCTTTTTTCAAGGCAATGGTTTTCTTTTCTTTCTTTGATTAGCTTTAATAATCTCTCTTTGTCTTTGGTTTTATCAGTGTTACTATGTTGTCTATAGATGTGAAGAGTTTTTTGTTTGTTTGTTATTTAGTATGATTGGAGTTTCTAGTACTTCTTGAAAATGTGATTTGATTTTTTGGTCATTTTTAGGAAAACCTCAGTCAGTATCTCTTCAAATATGCTTCTGCCCATATTCTCTTTCCTTTTTTTTCTAGGATTCCAGCTATACATGTGTTAGATCTTTCCAGTGTGTCCCTATATGCCCCCATTTTTAATGCTATTCTGTCTCTGTATTATTCTAGATATTTTCTTCTGATGTATCTTCCAGTTCACTAACTCTATCTTTAGCTGTGGCCAATCTAATGTTAAACTATTTAGTTCCTCATTTCAGTTAGGGTACCGCACAGTACCACATGTACGTCCCAACAGTATTGTATTTCCGTGGCTTATATTTGCTTCTTTTACATAGTCTCCAGTTTCCTGCTGAAATTCTCCATTTTATCATCCCATTTCTTGGGATGATATCTTGGGATATCTTGGGATATCTTGGGATAACTCCAGCATCTAGATCATCTGTGGGTCTATTTATTTTTTTATTTAATATTTGTTTATTTTTGAAAGAGACAGAGACAGCATGAGTCAGTGAGGGGCAGAGAGAGAGGGAGGGAGAGAGAATCCCAAGCAGGCTCTGCATTCTCAGCGCAGAGCCTGACACGGGGCTTGAATCCATGAACTGTGAGATCATGACCTGAGCCGAGATCAAGTGTTGGACACTTAACCGACTGAGCCACCCAGGTACCCCCTGTGGGTCTATTTCTATTTTGTATTTGATTCTTTTTTGTTAACTCTTCTCTCTTTGTCTGACTCATGATTTTTTTTACTGAATTTTAAATATTGTGTACGAAAAATGATGGAGATAATTCAGGACTTTAAAAGATGTTATTTTTCTCAGAAATATTTGTTTTTACTTTTGAAAACAGTTATAATAGATGGAGATCACCTTTATCACCGGAATCCCTTATAGCTGGGTTTTACTCTGTGAGAGCTAGAGTTAGTCTATCTCAGGCTACATCTACTCCTAAAATATAGCTCTTCAAGTATTCCAACTGGAAACCTTGGCTATATGTTTACCAAGGCCTACCTTCCTTTATGGCCCTTTACTCAATTTTTGACAGCACCTCCTTCATATGAGTCAAAAGAAAGAAATCAATCTCTCAGCCACCATTTGATACCAATTGGACTCAACTCTATGGTTTCCCCTTTCTTGGATTTTTATCCTCTTAAATACTTATTGCTTTGTTATCTTTTCAATACCTTTAAGAAGGTTACACACACACACACACACACACACACACACATACACACACACACACACACAATTTTCTAAAATATGACTATATCTACACCTATATTCATGTATTTTGCTATTTCCTAATGAAAGACTTTGTTTGAAACAAGTCTGTAAGGGAGGGTAGAGTTTCAATGGATAAATCTTAAACTTTATCTAAAAGAGTAAATGCAAGAAAATAGTCAATAAACTTTTCTTTAATTAGGGGGAATTTGTCTTTATATGAAAAGCTTCAGTAATAAAATTGATGCTGAGATAAGGATAGACAAATGGATTCATATAACAAGGGAAAAAAACCAAGGATTGTTAGTTATATTATATGTTTATTTTGTATTTTTTTAAAATTTTTTTTTAACGTTATTTATTCTTGAGACAGAGAGAGACAGAACATGAACAGGGGAGGGACAGAGAGAGAGGGAGACACAGAATCTGAAACAGGCTCCAGGCTCTGAGCTGTCAGCACAGAGCCTGACACGGGGCTCGAACCCACGGACCGTGAGATCATGACCTGAGCCGAAGTCGGACTCTTAACCGACCAAGCCACCCAGGCACCCCTTGTATTATTTTTTAATTTTTTAATGTTTATTTATTTTTGAGAGAGAGAGAGAGAGAGACAGAATGTGAGCAGGGGAGGGGCAGAGAGAGAAGGAGACACAGAATCTGAAGCAGGGCTCCAGGCTCTGAGCTGTCAGCATAGAGCCCGACTCGAGTCTGGAACCCACGAGCTGTGAGATCACGACCTGAGCTGAAGTCGGATGCTTAACCGACTGAGCCACCCAGGTGCCCCTATTTTGTATTGTATATAAAGGAGGCACTTGACCTAATACAAAATTAATGACAGATGAATCAAACAAAGATCTGAAGACTCAAACCATCATAATATTGAAGTAGATTAAAGAAATCCTTCCTAGGTTAACACACAAAGTGAAAACAAATTAAAGATAGTCTATACTAAGTAAAACTTTTGTAAGGCAAAAGATACCATAAGCAGCCTTAAGAGGTAAACAGGTAAACCATAAACTGAGAAAGATATAAATGACAGACATTTATGTGTATAGACATAGAGACAGAGAGAGACAGATACATTTGTTATATACATTTCTCTTCAGTCTGTGTGTATACATGTACATAAAGAGAGAGACAGAGAAACAGAGGTAGACAGAGAAAAACACTCTAACATTGTCAGTACAAAAATAAATTATCCAATAGAAAAGTGGGCAAGGTAAATAGACAATTTAGATAAAAACAAAATTTTAAAAACTTATTTGAAGATGCCCAACCTCACTACAGTAAAAAATCTAAAAACATAATGATTATAAGATAGTTTTTTTAGTCTTTCAAATTAGAAAATATTTATGTATGTTCTTGGCAATGGTGTGAGGAGATAGGAGCTCTTATGCATTCTTGGTGGGAAGATAAATTGATGCAAATTTTATGGAAGACAATTTGGCAGTATTTACCAAACTTTAAAATACGCATATCATTTCACTTCTAGGAATCTCTTCTACAGAAATATTGGCACTTGGATAAAAAGAAATATACTGAAGCATTATTTCTAGCAGTGTAAAATTGGAAACTATCTGAATGTCCCCCATGTAAAGGAATGGTTAAATTTTTGTACATACACTAAATAGCATACTATAAATCTATTTAAATGCACAAGGCAGTTCTAGACTTACTATCATAGACTATATATTGATTAGTAAGGAAAGAAAGTTATAAAAATGTTATAGTTTTAGGTCTTTTTAAAAAAAAACTCTACAGTAGGGGTGCCTGAGTGGCTCAGTCGGTTAAGTGTCTAACTCTTGATCTCGGTTCAGGTCATGATCTTGCAATTTGTGGAATCAAGCCCGACATCAGGCTCTACGCTGACAGCATGGAAACTGCTTGGGATTCTCTCTCTCTCCGTCTGTCTCTGCTTCTCTCCCACTCGTTCTCTCTCTCTCAAAAATAAATAAGCATTTAAAAAAACCCTCTGCTTTTGTGATTGTCACATATATGTTATATGTGTGTATTGGTGTGCATGTGTGTAAGTGGCTTATTATGTAAGTTGAACTCAGAAGCAGAAAATAACTGTGCATTTATTTCCATGATCCACCTTCCCAGTCATATGATAACTACAATAGGCAGCCCCATAGCCCCTTTTCTGATCACTTGAAGATGTTAGAAAATGAATCAAAACTTCAATTTCACATCCAGTTCAAAACTTCTCCCCTCTACCAGCACAGTGCTAACCATAATTTGGAGACCAGTAATGGGGCAGGGGGTGGGAATATCTGTTCTTGTACTCTTTCTTCCTTTACTCCTACCCCAAGAGGGTCAAGTCGTGGAAAAGGAGGTTTTGAAGGAAAGAGCCAAATGTCCTATGTGGCCACTGCTGTGATAATCCTGTCAATGACCTCTGTCATGGTGGGCTCACTTATATGGAGGTGTATCTGTGAGTTCTTCAGAAATACTGATGGGAATCTTCAACATAACCCAAGGGAGTCACTCTCCGCCTGTCCTATAACTATTTACCCCACAATCTCTTACTTTTGGGGTCCCTGAACCCTAACAGGGCACCCTTTGGGGAAGGCTCAAGTCTAGTGATTCTCCATGTGCAAAGCTCACACATTCTTTCCCCACGCTGTACAACATGCCAGACTGCTGACCCTCTCCAGGCTGTGCCATCCCAGGTGGCTCCCGACAGCCTCCTGTCCTCAGACTCCTCCTAGAGGAAAGTTGTCACCAGCCCCTGTGTGTGTGCACATCCCAAACCCCTGAAAACACACCTCAGGTTCTCCCCAGAACCCTGCAGCCTTGCTTCACATATTTGCTTACCAAGTATCCAGCTCTGCAGGCATTCAGCCTGGGAGTCAGAACTCTGTTTCCTTTCTCACCTGCATGAGCCATTCATGTAGGGGGCCCCCTTACTGGATCAGAAATAGAGGAAAAAAGCCAAAGACCTATATCTCTTTACTCCTATACATTACTTTCAAATAATATTTCAAATTAATTTCTAGCTGCCTTTACATAAGTTTAACGGTGATGTCACTGTTCTCATTTTTGTTTCAGTAAATCCTGTGTGAGTGGGGATCATGCCTCTCTTTAGAATATGGGTCACACAGCAATCAAACTACTAGGAATGTCTCCAAAGGATAAAAAAAAATGTTGATTTGAAGGGGCACATGCACCCCAATGTTTATGGCAGCACTATCAACAATAGCCAAATTATGGAAAGAGCCCAAATGTCCATCAACCAACGAATGGATTAAGATGTAGTATGTATGTATGTGTGTACCACATCTTTGTGTATATATATATATATATATATATATATATATATACACACACACACACACACACACACACAATGGAATACTACTCACTGATGAAAAATAATGAAATCTTGTCATTTGCAACAATGTGGATGGAACTGGAGGGTATTATGCTAAGCAAAATAAGTCAGTCAGAGAAAGATATTGCACAATTTCATTCATATGTGGAATTTGAGAAACTTAACAGATGATCATAGGGGAAGGGAAGGAAAAAGAAGATATAAGCAGAGAGGGAGGCAAACCATAAGAGACTCTTAAATACAGACAACAAATTGAGGGTTGATGGGTGTGGGGACAATGGGTGATGGGCATTAAGGAGTGCACTTGTTGGGATGAGCACTGGGTGTTATATGTAAGTGATGAACCACTGGGTTCTACTCCTGAAGCCAAGACTAAACTGTATGTTAACTAGAGAATAAAAAGAATAAATATAAAAAAAATTACTGGACTTATAAATAAAATGGTTTTTGTATATTGAAAAAAAGAATATGGGTCACATATATCTCTTGTCTTCACCCTTGGTTCATTAACTGCAAATCTAAAACAATAGGAGAGGGGCGCCTGGGTGGCTCAGTTGGTTAGGTGACCGACTTCGGCTCAGGTTATGATCTCGCACTCCGTGAGTTCAAGCCCCGCGTCAGGCTCTGTACTGACAGCTCGGAGCCTGGAGCCTGTTTCAGATTCTGTGTCTCCCTCTCTCTGACCCTCCCCCATTCATGCTCTGTCTCTCTCTGTCTCAAAAATAAATAAACGTTAAAAAAAAATTTTAAAACAATAGGAGATATCCCATTTAGCATCCTGTCACATTTATACCACGCATGCCTCTCTCTTTCTGTATATAGAGTTTGTTTATGAATGGAACAAGATGTAGAAGGATACCCACAAACCGAACACTAACCAACTTTGCAGTGGGATTGGGGTGCAATGTGAAGGTAACTTTTCACCCTATATTTCTGTGTTGTTGAATTTGCTTACAATAAGCATGCAATTCTTTTGTAATTACAAAGACAATAAAATAGTAATGATGGTAATAATAATAAAATATTGATAATATCTACCATTTTTAAGTCTCAAAGTACCAGGCTGTGTGCTAGATGCTTTATTAACATTATCCATTTTAATTCTCTCCACAGCCCCATGGGTATGCCCTTTTGATAGATAAAGAAACTGTGATTCTTTGAGGCCAACTTGGCCAAATTTCTAAACTATGCTGGGCTTGGAAACCAGAGTAGTCTGCTTCAGTAAACCCACGGCAATTCTCCTGGTGCAGCCTTGTCTTTTGTAGCACTCAGCAGGCCCACAGGAAACACTGTGTTGGTTGACTTAACTGCAGGCTGAGAACTGTCTGTGCATCTTGAGTACCCAGCTCGGTGTCCTAGCTATAGTAGATAGTATATTAGAGGCTCAATAAATGCGTGTTGCCTGCATTGAGAGATCATATAATTTTCCACTCAAACCAGGACACCTCTGATAGTGAAAGTGGGTGATAGCCATAATTATACCAGTACAACATTTGAAAATCAAGACTGTTCTGGGAAAACAAGGCTGTATAGTCACCTTCTTGGTTGGAGGAAGCAGGGGAAGAAAGAAGGAAGGAGGGAAGGAGGGAAGGAGGGAAGGAAGGAAGGAAGGAAGGAAGGCAGGAAAAGGAATAGAACAGGAGAGAAGGCGGAAGGAAGCATATATCCATGGTGTTGCAAATTTTTGTGATTTTTGTATGATCCTGCAAATTTTTGTATAGTGGATAAAGCTTCTTCCTCCACAATTAATTATATGAGCCTTGAAAACAAAATAGGCCTGAGAGAGGTAATATATCTGTGTAAATGAGTTTTAGTTTTTAGAAGTTAATGATTTCAAGTCATATTATAAAAGGGGAAGGATGAAGAGATATCAGGAAGGAAGAGACGGCTGAAGATTTTGAAGGAAAATAATCCCTTTACTTTCAACAGACAGTGGCTGTGTGAGGAGACCCAATGATACACCAAAGAACAAATACCTTAGAAACAAAGTCCTTTCTAGAAGTTGGCCTGGGTGGGGTGCCTGGGTGGCTCAGTCAGTTAAGCTCTGATTTTGGCTCAGGTCATGATCTCACGTTTTATGAGTTCGAGCCCCATGTTGGGCTCTGTGCTGACAGCTCAGAGCCTGAAGCCTGCTTCAGGTTCTGTGTCTCCCCCTCTCTCTGCCCCTCCCCTGCTCACACTCTATCTCTCTCAGTCAGTCAAAATAAGTAAAATAAACATTAAAATAATAATAGTAAAGTAAAAGTTGGTCTGGGTAGGGAATAAGTGGGGAGAAGTTCAGGACTTCTCTGTCAACCTGTGCTGGAAGCTGCCCGGGGCATGGCTCAGCCAACATTTCATGTCCAGAAGAGCTGAGATACATCCAGGGCTGTCTGCTTAGCTGAGAGAGGAGCAGTGGTGGAGGAAGGGCCTGAACAAATTAGGTGCAGGTGGTTTAAGCTGCTCTGAGCCTCACTTTCCTCATCTACCCATTTGAGACGAAAGCACTGACCTCACGGGGTGAGGT
This sequence comes from Herpailurus yagouaroundi, assembly GCF_014898765.1. Taxonomy (NCBI): domain Eukaryota; kingdom Metazoa; phylum Chordata; class Mammalia; order Carnivora; family Felidae; genus Herpailurus; species Herpailurus yagouaroundi. Next base: position 6,477,394 of record NW_024412420.1, on the reverse strand, counting down.
GAAAACTCAGTAGAACAAATACGGCGAGCACACATCTTTCTCACCAGGACCAGCTGTTTCTAAACAGCAATCTGCTGTTCTTAGTAAAGAGTGAGCAGCCTGGGACCTGTGATCAACAAATCTGTGCTCTTTCACATCTGCTGTTAATGCTTTGGACAGTGCTATAGAGCAAATATGTGCATCCCCATCCCCAATTCGTATACCAAAATCCTACCCCCCCCCCCACCATGTGATGGTATAGGAGGTGGGCCTTTGGGAGATGCTTAGGTCATGAGAGTGGAGCCCCCATGAATGGGATTAGTGCTTTTGTAAAACAGACCCCAGGGAGCTCTCCCACCACTGTGAAGACAGCTGTCTATGAGGAAGGGGGTCCTCACAAGACACTGGATCTGTAATTGCCATGACCTTGGACTTGTGAGAACTGTGAGAAATAAATAATTATTATTTATTTATTAAATTTTTTTTTAATGTTTATTATTTATTTTTGAGAGAGAGAGAGTGTGTAAGTAGAGAAGGGTTAAAGAGAGGGAGACACAGAATCTGAAGCAGGCTCCAGACTCTGAGCTGTCAGCACAGAGCCTGATGGAGGGTTCAAACAAACGAGCCGTGAGATGATGACCTGAGCCAAAGTCAACCGACTGAGCCACCCAGGTGCCCCTAAATATTTGCTATTTATAAGCCACCTGGCTTATGGTATTTTTGTTATAGCAGCTCCAATGGACTAAGACAGACAAAGCACATTACATTCGTGTTGTCCTGCTGCTGGTCATGTCATGGGCTGAAAGACAGATTCAGCTTACTGAGAACACAGCTGTCCATCCCGCCATTCATTCCCCTCTTCTGAGGGGATTCTCATCTTGGGGTCAGTCATCAGCTTTTCATTCTGTGGGATTGGGAGCATCATTAAGAGGTGTGCTGATGTGAAGTCTAGACTGCTCACTAGTGGTGGGTTATGTTGACAAAACAAGTTAGAGTGTGCGTGTGTGGGGGAGATGTGCAGGTGTGTTTGATAGGGAAGAAAGATGTGAGATGAAAGGAGTGAGGTCACTGAAGAACCACAGATTATTTCCCAAACATGCTGATCCCTGCATCTAGAATATTCCCTTGTCAACATTCAGGGAGAAGAAAACGGAGTCACTGACACACTGTATAAACCTACCTTTTCTAATGGCATTCTATGTTATTAAACCTTTAATGAGAAAAGCCTGAGCAGAGGAACAGTCTAGCTTATTAAGCTAATTTTTTGCTCTATTTTTCATTTTAATTTTTTTTTTCAACGTTTATTTATTTTTGGGACAGAGAGAGACAGAGCATGAACGGGGGAGGGGCAGAGAGAGAGGGAGACACAGAATCGGAAGCAGGCTCCAGGCTCTGAGCCATCAGCCCAGAGCCCGACGCGGGGCTCAAACTCACGGACCGCGAGATCGTGACCTGGCTGAAGTCGGACGCTTAACCGACTGCGCCACCCAGGCGCCCCAATTTTTCATTTTATAAAGAGATTCAAATTCGAAGCCTGCACAACAAAGAAGTGCTCATTCCTCTTTATGGAGTAATATGTTTGTTTTGTTTACTTTAAATTGGGTCTAAATTAGGCCTCAGAAGGAGGGAATTCATTAAAATCCCGATCTGTGATGTTGGCAAGTTGCCATCTAAAAGTCCTGTATTCCTTCCTTTGATTGGATTCAAAGGAAAAATAATAAATGCCAAAAATAAGATCTTTTTGCTTGATGGTTTTCCTTGATGTGCCAATTTATAATGTTCTCATCAGATTACAAAATCATAAAATTAGAAAGATAAGGAGGAAAAAGATTAATCCTTGATAGGTAGAATTATTTCCCTCACTTAAAATATACATAGACATTGTGTACATTGTGTGTGTTTTCTTCTAGAATCTTTCTCATTGGGGTGTCTGGGTGGCTCAGTCGTTGAGTTTCCAACTTCGGCTCAGGTCATGATCTCATGGTTAGTGGGTTCAAGACCCACATCCGGGTCTGTGCTGACAGCTGAGAGCCTGGAGTCTGCTTCGGATTCTGTGTTTCCCTCACTCTTTGCCCCTCCCCCACTCACGCTCTGTCTCTATCTCTCTCAAAAATAAATAAACATTAAAAAAATATTTTTTAGAATCTTTCTTATTTATTTACTTATTTGTTTATTTACTTATTTATTTATTCAGAGAGAGCACAAGCAGGGAAGGGGAAAAGAGAGAGAGAGAGAGAGAGAGAGAGAGACTCTTAAGCAGACTCCACACTCAGCATGGAGCCCAATGTGGGGCTCGACCCCACAACCAGGAGATCATGACCCGAGCCAAAATCAAGAGTCAGATGCTCAACCAACTGAGCCACCCAGGCGCCCCTCTGCTGGAGTCTTTCTGTGAAGATACACACAAACCCATAAACACGCATGTATGTAGTAAAATTGGCACCACACATCATGCAGAAATTTGTATCCTGCTCTTTTTCACTTAATCTTATAGCATTATTATTGCTCCTGCCATTGAATGCCATTTAAAACAGGATGTTTAAAAATGGCTACATACCACCCATCACAGATTAGGCGTAAATCATCATGGAAGAGACCCTATCCCTGCCTGTAGGTACTGTTTCCAATGGGTCACCATTTTAAGTCATGTATGAGCAGGAACTATGTTTAAATATGTATTTGGAATTATATATCTTTTTAGATTCTTAGAAATGGAATTTTTGTAGTCAAAGGAGTGCTTTTAAAATTTTTTTTAAATGTTTATTTAATTTTTGAGAGAGAGAGACAGACAGAACACGAGTGGGGGAGGGGAAGAGAGAGAGGAACACACAGAATCTGAAGGACGCTCCAGGCTCTGAGCTGTCAGCACAGAGCCCAACGTGGGGCTTGAACCCACTAACCATGAGATCATGACCTGAGCCCAAGTCAGACGCTTAACGACTGAGCCACCCAGGAGCCCCAAGAAGTGCTCATTTTAAAGCTCATGGGATACTTCTCATGATATGTCCCCCCATGAAATTTGTCACCATGTGACTCTTTGGAGAGGGGACACAGGCCAAGGTTTCACCCTACCCTCATCATACTTAAGCACCAGTCATTTCAATCATGCCAATTTATGTGTGTCCTTTGCACATTTTTACACCAATGTTAATGTTTGTGTGATTAGAATTGTTTTCTTTTTTACTTTAGGGCTCCTCACCCTTCATTTTGTTTGTTGTAAATGGGTTTTCCACTTTGCCATACACCTTTACATTGTGTGTTTGGTGTTGGTGACAAATGCCTTACATTTTTAGGTAGCTCAATATAACAGTCTTTTTCAATGACCTCTCACCTGGCTTTTACGTTTGTAGCCCTCGTCTGTCCCTAATTTGTTTCCTACCTGACAATGCTTTCTTCTGGTTTTTACATTTTTAAAAGATACTTAATCTACATAAAATTCATCTGCTGGGAACTATAAGGATCTAACTTGAATTTTTTCAAATAGATTTAATTACATCAAATTAGATTTTGAATATTTGCTTGCTCTAAAGACTAAAGTGACCAAAGACATTTTAATGATCTCAGAGAAGCCTGAAACATCATAGGTCCTACCCTGGATTGTATCCAAGAGACTAGGAAAGAGTTCACCTTCCAAAATGGATATGCAGGAGCAGTGGTTAGAACAGAATCAGGTGGTTTTCTGTTGCATCATTCAAATCCTGATGTTCAACATGACAATTACATTTGTTCAAATTTTAATATTATCATAATGATAAGCAAGAAGAAAATCATGAAGGAGTCAAGCAAATTAGGAAAGTCAAATCATCCCCATATTAAAAAACTTGTAGGGGCTCCTGGGTGGTTTAGTCGGTTAAGCTTCTGACTTCAGCTCAGGTCATGATCTTGCGGTTTGTGGGTTCAAGCCCCATGTCGGGCTCTGTGCTGACAGCTCAGAGCCTGGAGCTTGCTTCAGATTCTATGTCTCCCTCTCTCTCTTCCCCTCCCTGACTCATGCTCTGTCTCTGTCTCTCAAAAATAAATAAAAACATTACAAAAAAAAAAAAAACCCTGTAAGGAGATTAAAAGAAATCAGTTTCAAAGCAGGCCCTTTGCCACCAAGAACCCTAATTTAAATAGTGAGTATTGGGGTGCCTGGGTGACTCAGTAGATTAAACGTCTGGCTCTTGATTTCTTCTCAGGTCGTGATCTCATGGTTCATGAGTTCAAGCCCGGTCAGGCTCTGCATTGACAGCACAGAGCCTGCTCGGGATTCTCTGTCTCCCCCTCTTTCTGTACCTCCCCCACTTGCACTGTCTCTGTCTCTCTCAAAATAAATAAACTTTTTAAAAAACGCAATGGACACAAAGACTATAACTTTGTAAACATTATTCTCTGACTCATTCAATACCTAGCCAGAGCCTTCATTCTGTCTGATGTAGAAAACATAAGCTATTAAATCAGTTAAATCAGTCAGTTAGTTAACCAATCTTCCTTCCAGGCACGTTAGGCTGAGATTCACCAGTATTCTGCTCATCCTACCTGCAAAATGGCATCTGACTTTAAGAGGGACTTTGGTGGGATGCGGTGTCTGGTCTACAACTATCCTCCCATATCTGATGGAATTTGTTGGGATTTAATGCACCATATATAAACTCTGGTCTACCTTGGGTCCCTTCTGTGTCTGCCAGCATATGTTCCATTGTGCCTTATCGTCAGTGGACAAATCCACAGAGGTCATCCTCCTCATTCTGATGGCCAGTCTCCTGTAAGCCATCCTCTGTCTGCCACTCTGTGTCCCCCAAAAGGGTGTGTGGAACTTTTGGCTCTTTCTCCACCCTTCTGTGCCTCTCAGGTGTCATAAGGGCCTGTTGGGTGTGTGTTGGGGGGGATGCTATCTCCAGCTCTCTCTGCTTAGATCTGCCCCATCCCCATTTATGCTGTGAACTATTTTCCAAAATGGATGTAAAAGACTTCTTTAAAGCATCGCTATCCCCTCAGGCTTTATCTAGGAAGCAAATACAGGTCTCCTTTTCTCAGATGTCCCCCTCTCTCTGGGCTCCATTCTGCTGTCATCGGTCTCTTCCAGGCTTATTCAGGGGCAAAGGGAAAGGACCAGACCCATCTCTAGGACCAACTGGCAGCTAAGCTCCCTTGTCTTTCCCTGAAGCTCCTTTTCATCCAAGCTGTCACCTTTTTCTGTAGAAAGCTATAGAGGGAACTAATTCTATACCTGGCTTCTTTTGGAGTTTGAGCCTGTAAAAACAAAACAAAAAACAACCTTATCTCTTGTCTTGCCTGCAAAAACAAAAGGCTTTAGATTTCAAGAATAGTGCCTCTGCCCTGAGTTTCAAGAGTCTATTTGGATTTTTTTTTAAGGAAGGAAAGAAAGAATTTGCCTCTGTTCTTTCTAAGTCTTCCTTCTGTCAATATTCTCCAAGGCAGTTGATGCTGCTAAGTCAATGAAGACAGGGTCATGGTGAGAAGGAGGGATGCAAATCTTATTTAAGTTTTAATCTGTAATGTGTGTGTTTCAGATCTCCAGTTATCTAACAAAAGTCACCACATGTACACCCACTTCCTCTCTGCTCGGAGCCAACAAGAAGGAAGACAGCCATTCTATAGTTTCCTGAGCTGAAGGGTGGGGAAAGAGACTCACTACAGCAGACATATACATCCATTCTGTGCAAAATGAGCTGAATTGATGGAGGCCAGCTGGGGGAGATTTCTTCCAGATCCTTTCTCTCCTACATCAGAAGAACCCCTGGGAACAAAGGTTGGAAATAAAGGCAATCTTATACCAAGGAACTATTGTTGGGATCAGAACCAGATTTAAGCATTCAGTAAATTATTTGTTTCCATGTAGTTTTGATCTTATAAATTTGACAGTGTGTAATAAATGACAAAGAGAAATTCTATCTCCCTGGGCCCTACATACTGGACAGTGAACACATTTTAACCTTGTGCAAAAAAAAAAAAGAAAAAGCCAGATTAATATGCCTCCAACCTGAAGTGACTTTGGAACTGTCAGAAAAGTGAACTGGGGAGTACAACTTCTGTTCATTAATCAATTCGAGGTGTCTTAATTAAATTCTCCTTTGAGCCTCAAGAAGGTGAAGAGAGAGACTGTAAGGTATAACTTGAACAAAATTCTCCCACAACCACAATATAAGTAGGGAGAAATAATTTCTGGATCTTTCTGACATAAAAGGAAGGTGGGATTTTTTCCTATCATACATTCTCCGTTTGAAGGACTAACATGTAGGAAAGAAAATAGATTTATTTAGCGTTCTTATTCCACAAAGCAGAATTAGACTTATGTTTCAGAGAGAAAGATTTTTTTAAAAAATAGAAACTTACCTTCATTTTGCCCAAGTCACATTAGCATCAAGGGAGCAAATCAGGAACCGGGGAAGTGATAAGGGGAGAGAAATACAGTCACTGCTAAGGATACAAGCAATAATGCACAGTAGTTTGATATCAGGTCCCCTGTAGAATCATTGGTCCCTAAATTCTCTGGTCTCCAGCCTTCCCCTGGAAAGTCCTGGAAAGGATGGGGTTTGTTCATTTGCTTCTTTCTGCTGGCTTGTCATTCTGTTATGCTGTGACCTCAGTTTGCCATGTGGTAGCCTCAACCATTGGACCTCTTCTTGGCCATTCTTAACCTGTTGCATTCTTAATCATGGGACTGTCATTACCCTAGCTTGACCTCCGCACTGCCAATGACATAGAGGAAGCAATATTATAACTTCTTTACAAGCAAACCCAAAGAGTAGCCTGATTCTTGTCATTGTCATTCATTCATTCAACATTTATTCAACAAATATTTTATTAGCAGCTACCACGTGCCTGGCATTGGGGTTGAAACTGGGGGCACAGTGGAGAACAAGACAGTGATGGTCACTGACTTTGTGGAGCACATAATTCAATGTTTCAATCATCTTCCTTTTCCAATAAATTTCTGAAATCTCCTCAGGTTCAGAAGAACATCTGGATGGTACCTTGAAGTTAGCACTCAAAGCATTCAATCCCACCAAAGGCTACCAGCATCTCAGAACCTTCTTGTCTCTCCATCTTGCGATAAACTTCTTCACATAGGCATTTCTCCCTACTTATCTTTCTCAAATATTTTAATCCCCATGTCATGCAAACCTACTGTCCATTCCATTTTTCACCACTTTTTTCCCAAGAGGGGTAGAGGGTCATTATGAAAATGGAATGTCATCAGCCCAAATTGGTCAGAGTTATATTGATTATTTTATATATTATATTATATTATATTATATTATTATACCTATAGAGTTGAATATTCATATTATAAAACTTTATAGATAATGAACAGTAAAGTTCATGGTTGAAATAACAGAGGATGCATTTTGTAGATTTTGCACACTTTTCCTCCTAGCTGAATAGTAAGGAACCTATTCACAATTTTAGAAAAGAATGACAAGGTCACTTTTATACTTCCCATCCTACACAATGTATTTCCTATATACAGAGCTTTGAATATGGGAATACATACTTAAAAATAATTGGGATAAACTATAATGGATCTCTAGCTTAAAGGGGAAAGGAATCCAGTTAATTTCTAAACACTTTCTCTTCAGGTTAGTGTTTTTACCTTCTCTGAAATGCTGCATTGCAGGAAAAAAGTAGCATCCCGTTTCTTCTTAAAGGATTATCAGATCAAAATATAGTTAGATAGTCAGAGCTATAATTTTTCCTTGGACATAGTTACATACTCTACTCAGACATTTGTGGTTCTTATTCCCTGAGATGGGGAGGCTGGATCACCTGGTCTCCTGATGACAAACCCCTCTGAATTGGCATCAAATGGCAGGCTCATTCCTCCTATCTTGAAAACACTCCTTGTACCTAGAATGAGAGGTAGATTTTATGGTGAGAGGAGAGTGTGTGTTCAGAACTGGGAAGGAATTGAGAAAGATGTTGCAATGTGGGCAGGGCAGGGCCTAAACAGTCATTGCACGATTTTGTGAAATTTTAAACCTCTGCGCTCTCATCGACTTGCTTACTCCTGCGAAGAGAGGGTGCTCACGAGGTCAGGAAAACTGACTAGAGATAGACAAGCAGAACCAGGGACCAGAGGAGTAACAGCTTGGAATAGGACATCCTGATAGTGACAACAAAAGAGAAAGTTGGCATGACTGTCTTAAAGCACAGGTGTAGAAATGATGCATAGAAATAGCCTGATTCTCCACAGTGACTTATTGACTAAAGGAACACTCATCTGAGTGGAAGAAACAGCGAAATACACCTGAGAGTTCTGAGTTTGTTGGCAAAATCAATGCAGAAATAGGATATGGAAATTTTTCCTGGACAAAGGGAAAAGACACGTTGATCCCAGCCTAATAGATATTAACCCGTGAGAAGGAAGACTATGGCAATGGAAATGGGTTGGTTAGCCAAAAAAAGTGTAGAAAAATGGGGATCAGATAAGCAAAAACTTGGCATTGTGTGCTTGGTACTACCCAGAGGAGAGAGAGAGGCTGTAAATCTGGAAGGTTTACCACAGTCTGCATATCCTTCAAGACACCATACAGCACATTTGTTAAGAATGCAGTTGTTGGGATGAGCACTGGGTGTTGTATGTAAGCGATGAACCACAGGAATCTAATCTCCCAAACCAAGACCACACTGTATACACTGTATGTTAGCCAACTCGACAATAAATTATATTAAAAAAAAAAAAAAAGAATATCTCTAGAGTTGGGGTGCCTGGGTGGCTCAGTCAGTTAAACCTCTGACTTCACTCAGGTCATGATCTCACAGTTTGTGAGTTGAGCCCCACATTGGGCTCTGTGCTGTCAGCATGGTGCTTGCTTCAGAACCTCTGTCTCCCTCTCTCTCTACCCCTCCCACACTCATGCACACACTCTCTGTCTCTCTCTCTCAAAAATAAATAAGCTTAAAAACAATGTCCCTAGAGTTGGATTAACGTCATTGGAACCGGATCCTAGCTTACCTACCTACTTGCTTATATATATACTTAGTTACTATCTGGAACAAAAAAAAATTAAATTTTCTGAACCTTGGTTTCTTCATATGTAAACTCAAGATGATATCAACAGTTCCTTGTTGCCCTTTCCTCCCCCAGGCATACGGTGAGACTGCATTTCCCAACCTCTCCTAAAGTTTTAGGAGTGGCCATGTGACCAACTTCTAGCCAGTAGTATATGAGCAGTAGTCTGCAACTCCTCCAAGCCTGACCTGTTAAAAACTTCTATATTCATCATCTTTACTTTCCCCACTGGTTCCATGTGGCAGAGACTCTAACATTCTGGATACCTGAATGACTGTGTGGAGCAGACGCCCTTTAGCAACCTGGAACCACCTTAGATTATATGTATGATAAAAAAAAAATTCTATTGAACAAACCATTATTCCTTTGGAGACATATTTGATACAGCAGTTAGCCATCTTAACTAATACACTGAGGATTTTCTTGTTGAATTAAAAGAAACGAGTCCAGGTACAATACTTAGGAAAGTGCTGGCACATAGAAAGTGCTTAAAATTTGTAACTATTATTTTTTATTCTCATCTAGACCAGACTTCTTTGAGGCTGGTGACGTCTTCAAGATGGAAATTGAGAGGCGCCTGGGTGGCTCAGTCAGTTAAGCGTCCGAGTTCAGCTCAGGGCATGATCTCACGGTTTGTGGGTTCGAGCCCCGCGTCGGGCTCTGTGCTGACAGCTCAGAGCCTGGAGCCTGCTTTGGATTCTGTATCTCCTTCTTTCACTGTCCCTCCCCTGCTCTCTCTCTCAAAAGTAAATAAACATTAAACAAATTTTTTTTTAAAGATGGAAATTGATAAGTCAGACTCAGCTGAAGTTTCTTTGTCTTAAATTGCTGTATTAGCCAAAAAGCACTACACAGGCTCTAAATGAGATGATAAATATATGCTGGCATGAGTGAACAGGTCTCTGCTGCCTTCCTTTCTTTTCAAGTGCCATACCCAAGATAGGGTGGGCTCACACAGAGCCCACAGAGTGGGGCATTGTCAAGTCAGAAGAACCCAGAACTGCACATTCATTGTCTTCATATTTTTTGGCTTGGGGTTAGGAGGTGAAATGGAGAGAGAGACTATATCAGATCAGATCATGTTGTAACATGTCATTTGAGCTTAGGTTCATATATATATATATATATTTTTTTTTTTTTCTTCTGAACCACAGTTAGTTACTGTTCTTCCTTCCGTATCTCATTTCTTACCATTCCATTGGGTTCTACTGGAGGTTTCAACACAAGAGGACAGGCTACTATCCTTTTGTCTTTCCTTCCATCCTCTTGGATTTCCTACCCTCCTCCTGGCTTTCCCACCATCCTCTGCCTTTCCTACCATCCTTCCTGCCTTCCTTGCTTTTCAAATTAACATGTATGCCAATTAGCTTTCCTGAACTCTGTAAGTGAAAACTAAAGCACTGGTCACAGGAAAGGAAATCCATATCTCACATTAATATATTAACATGATCAGCTATCCATTCGTACCACAGCAGTCATTTTTTAACCCCCAACCTGCATTATTTTTTTCATGACACTTACAGCTATTTGAAATTACATTTTAAAAAGTTTATTTGCCTACTTATTCATTATCTGCCTCTTCCCTCTGATGTAACCCTGTGAGGACTCTTTATCTTCTTTGCTGCTGTATCCCAGCATCCAGAACCAGTGTGCCAATCACCAAGTAGATACAAAGAAGCATTTTTTTTTCAAATGAATAAATGAATTTGTTGAAGGAGTGTATGTTTGTCATGGGTCGGGTTTCATGAATCTGTTCAATTCTAGAGGACTTATCAAAGAGTTTCTAGACCAGCAAAGCTAATTGCTGGTCCCCAGATCAGATCCAGTACCAAGATCAGGTTACTTTGTGGATATGTGTTTGGGTATCCAGACAGCAGGAATCTTTAGGCAAAGTGACCCCACACAACAATAAAAATATTTGGGAATAAATGTATTTGGGAATGGAAATTTGTACATCACCCGACTGGATATGAATGTAGCTTAATGTCACTCTATTTATTGTACTTCATTATTCTCCTTTCTGTTATGAGGAAAATATTAGAGCCCTTGGGTTTACTTAGCCTGGAGGGGGAAATGCCGAGATGAGATATAACCTGCTCAGTAGAACAAGCCTTGTCAAATTCATCCCATGTCTTTTTTGGTTAGGGTCATTAAGCTGTTGGATCTGGAGAAATGTTCTGCAATAGCGGGTTTCATGGGGTCTCTCAGGTTATCCTCAGAGACAAGAAGGGAAGCAGTGGGGCCTAGGATTGAATGACCATCCCTGGAAGATGCAGCAGGGGTCTTTGGTGATGGATTTCAATGGATTTGGTATGAATACCTGGAATAGCAATGATCATATGTGTGGATCGCAGAGCTAGAAGTAAGAACTAACATATGGGTGGCAGAATCAGGTCCCACAAATTTCTTATTGAGCTGTAACAATGGACCAAATATAGCAAGACTGAATTTAATAGAGATAAGTATCAAGACAAGCAAATTAAGGGGCGCCTGGGTGGCGCAGTCGGTTAAGCGTCCGACTTCAGCCAGGTCACGATCTCGCGCTCCGTGAGTTCGAGCCCCGCGTCGGGCTCTGGGCTGATGGCTCAGAGCCTGGAGCCTGTTTCCGATTCTGTGTCTCCCTCTCTCTCTGCCCCTCCCCCGTTCATGCTCTGTCTCTCTCTGTCCCAAAAATAAAAATAAACGTTGAAAAAAAAATTAAAAAAAAATAAAAATAAAAAAAAAAGACAAGCAAATTAATCACCCCTACTGAATTCTTCTAGATCGACCAAACCATTCCCAAGCTGCACAGCCAATATCTTGAAAAACTCAGTCCCTGATATCTTACAAGAGCACAAGTGTAGTCCTATTTCCCAAGGTTACAGCGAATTCATTTTTTAACCCAGTCTGTTACCAAACTCCTGATGCCTTTCTCCATTTCTTGACATTGGCGGAACACTTGCCCTTTGGCTCTGACCATGGGCTCCCCTCTGCTACTATGATCCCATTTCCCCTGCTTTGACCCTTTCTGGTTTATACTCTAGCATCTTTGAGCCCAGTCTTCAGGACCCATGCTGGCACTTCCTCTGACCACAGATAGCTTAAGGACAGAATCCACGGAGCATTCACCAATCTTGGTACATGGAAGGAAAATGCAGGCCCTCGGACTGCTAGAAGTACAACACAAATGGTCAAGCCACGAGACAGGTTAATAAACGCCAATGTAAGCTTGGGTCATATTGCCATATTCATGGTGCCAGAAGTCAGAGTGGTTGTTGCTGCTCTCTGTCCTCTCTGTGAGAGTCAGTCCACATCTTGAGATCAGACCTGCTTCTGTGTATTAAACACGCTGGTGTATCTCGAGAAAAAGGTGAGGGGACTTGACCTGTGAATGAATGGTCCTCCTTTATTCCCAGGGCAGAAGAAGGGAAGGAATCCCCTTGGTTTCAAAAAAACTTAGCTGAATACAAAGGTATGCTTGATGCAGGAAATTTGAAGAAGACAGATAGGCACAAAGGTATATGTATCTTCATTCTTTGTTTTTCATCCTTTCATGTCATGCATACATATCTTTATAACATTGATCCACACTTTATTTCAACCTTCTTGCACTTTATAATATATCAAGATGTTTTGACCATAAGAATGAATATTACTCTATAGCAGGTTCATTGAGGAACGTATGTGAGAACTTTTTAAAAGTACAGAGAGAGTATTTTTGTTCTTAAACTTTAAGAAAATATCATGTGAAACTCCTTGCCAATTTGGATGTTATTTAAAAGGAAAACATAAATGATTAAAGTTGCCTCCAAAGGATGTCCACTTAGCTGGGTTTCTAGCTTGAGCCTCTCTGAATGAGGACCCTTGTCCATCTGGTCACACATCCATAGTGGGACATGCGATTAATTTTGTTTATGTGTTTGTTCTGTCAAGGGAAACCATATATCTTGGAAAACATTTCACTATGTTCACGACTTCTCTGGGAGCGGCTTACTTTTCTAAGAACTGGAATGCATCAGAATCCAGCCACATCATTCAAGGCCTGCTCTATTGTCTCCCTCCCACTCCCCATCTTTGACACTTTTCCACCCTCTCTCTAGGAGAGAGGAAGGTGCCCTCTGTTTGCCACGCTCCATTCCTTCTCCCCTCTGTGAGTTATGTCAGGTGGCTGGTTTGGGGAAATGCCAAAGGAATAATAAACACTGTTTTCCAACTGGCTGAAGAAGGCTGGTAATTCCTCGTAGTTTCAGGCTGGTTTCCAAACTGTTTGCTGAAGTTAGGAGTGGGGACAGAGTTCTTAGGGAATGCCATTTGCACACCACCTTTCCAGACTCATTGTGGAGCCCCATGGATCACCAGTCCTCACCTTCTCCCTCTGGGAAGAAAGAAATGGAAGAGAAGATGAGCTGCTAAACCACTTGGAATTCTCCTGTCTCTCTCTGCTCCTGGCTTCCTCTCACGAGGCACCCAAACAACACCCCCTAAAGCTACCATGTCAGCTATGGCCCACATAGCATTCCAGTCAATAGGGCCACCTGAGGACAGCTCCTCAAGTTCTGGAAAGAATGTGATAGAGCTCAAAATCACCTTTCAGAGTGTACGCCCAAGGCAGACCAAAGTACTCCCACTCGCCAGACCTACACTACACTACAGACCTAGTGAGGACCTGCCTCTGTGCCTTGTCTCCTGCTATGTCCTCTGTATGGAGTGCACTTTCCCATCTCTTGATGGCTTCCTTGGCTTCAAGTCCCAGCTCAAAGCAACCCTGCAACAGGAAACTTCAATGACTTCCTCTTCACAAACGTCTAGCTCACATGGCACCTGTTCTCTCACCTCTTATGGCATTCTCTCTTTCACCCTCATGTTACACTGATACGTGTAAATGCCCTCACTACTCCCACTGGCCTGTAGGCTTCCTCATGGCATGCTGAGTGGCTGATTTACTTTTATTTCCCCCATGGGCACTCAGCAAACAAAATGAAGGATGCGTCATTATCCTAAAAGCTGCCTGAGTTCTTGGTGCCCAGGGAGAAGCTGCTTACTTCTATTTTTCCTGGGACACTTCTTAAACAGTCTCTCTTTCAAAACACACTAATTCCTGCCACCTTCTCATTTCTGGATTGTTTTCTAGCATGCTCTCATGTTCTACACACTCACCTAACACCCTCTTGATTTGCAGACAGGGAGAGGTGCTACGTAGTGGCCGTAAACATAGTTCATCCATGCTCCTCCCTTTCACCCCCAGAGTGAACCCCTCCCACGACCTCTCTCCAATCACTCTAGGGAGAAGCTGGAGGCACCCTTCCACATGTGTCCTCACACGGTGAGGCAGTTTGGCACCATGGGAAGTGCAGTGGCCCATGAGTTCAAAGCCCAGGCTCTTGAAGAGCCCCTTTCTTCCAGATTTCTTCTGTGTAGAGATCAAATCCGTGCCCCCCCCCAAACATTTTCCAGCTTCATAACCCTTTAAGTGAGATCTCAAGTGAGAATGAAAACAAATAAATAAAGACTGAGCTGCCCTAGTTAAAATTAAAAGGAATGTGGCTCAATCTTTCTTGCTGGATTTCTCTTTGCCCCATTGACTCACCTCCACCTGCCCCTGTGAGAGCCCCTGGGATCCTCCAATGGCCCTACAGGATAGCTTGAAAACCGCTGAAGAGAGACGGTCACTGAGGAGTCCTCCTAATCTGAGTTTCTGATCCCACAGTGTGGACACAGTGATAGCCCCACATGAAGGGTAGCTGAGGGCAGCCAAGGGTGATGGAGGAGAAGAACCTGAGGTCCAGCAGGGACGTGATGCCCTGTGTGCACAGATGGACCACATACCAGCATCCCAGGCCTTACTAGTTATGGGGCTGCTTAAGGGCAGGACTGTGCTTTATGAATCCCTGAATTCTCACCACCTAGCACTGCGGCTAGATCAAAGCTGTCATTTCTCTATCGCATCCAGTGACTCAGTAAGTATGAGTTACTTTCCATTCCTCCTCTGATAAAGCATCAGGTTCTGCCCTGTTCTGCATCTAAACTGTTTATGTACCTATCTTGTCACTATGCTGTGAGATACTCAGGAGCATGGATCGTATCTCCTTCATCTTCCTCCGCACCCCAACCTGGCAAAGAAGACAGAATGAGCCACGAATGAAGAGTCGGGAGAATCAACCTAGAGGTGTGCAGAAAACCTCAAAAGAGCCAGCAGCAAGTGGACTAAGTGGGTAGGAGACAATAAGTTTTAAAGATGGGTCAGCGTTAGAGCACTCACTGTGCCAGACTCAGGTATGTGAAAGGAAGGCTTGAGAAGGCAGGACAGTACAGAGGTCTTAAGTGTGGGCACTGCAGTCAGTGAGACTTTGGTCCTGGCAACCGTAGTGTGACCTCTGTGTGCCTCAGCTCCTCCTTTGTCACCTTGAGCAGATACCCATACTTACCTCATAGGGTTCTTCTGAGGCTGAATAAGAATGAATGTGGAGTAGCCAGCACAGTGCTTGGTGTATAATAAGCTCTCAGATGTTAGCTATTATTATTTTACCACTTTTATGTGCAATTCATAAAACGTTTTCCCCAAATCACCAGCAATTTCTCAGAAATATTTGGTAAGTAGTCCCCTTTAGGGGCTGTGAAAATAGAGCAAATATAAAGGAGAGACTCTCAACAAGCTGCCTATAAATAGTTAGGCATGGTCTCAATCTTTTTTGGCTGCTATGGCAAAATACCACAGACTGGGTGGCTTCTAAACAACAGAAATGTATTGTTCACAAGGGCTGGAGGCTGGAAAGTCCATGATCAAGATGACAGCATGGTTGCCTTCTGGTGAGGGTCCCCTTTCTGTTCAGAGCAGATGCCTTCTGTCTGTGTCCTCAACACAGTGGAAGGGGCTATGGGTCTTTCTGGAGCCTCTCTTACAAGGCACTAATCCCATTCCTGAGAACTCCATTCTCATGGCCTAAGCACCTCCTAAAGGTCCACTTCCCAATATAATTTTTGAGGGGATAGAATTTCAACATATCAATTTAGGGGGACACTGATATTCAGACTATAGCAGGCAAGGTATACAGACATAAAAAGAAAACACACTTAGGGACACAGGGATGCCTGGTATCACTCTTGACTGTGTCCCTCTAGGGATGATCCCTGAGCCAATATGGCAGAAAGCGGTCTAATCACTGTGTCCCTGGAGGAGCCCGTGGTTGCTCAGGGCAAGGAAAAACCTGTAACAAAATGTTGTGCATGAGTTGATAAAGTAACTATTATTACTGACTACAATGGAGTACAAGAAATAGTGCCCTAGCTCATTTATTCATGCTTTTGAAGTTACACTTCCCTGGTTTTGTTACACACCAAATCCATCCTTTACAAAGCAAAAGTGGATATATATGTAAAATCAATACGTCCCACTTCATAGACCTGGTTTATAAAATAGGTTCATTTTTCTGTTAATAATAAAATCTATATGACTCTAAGGTTCCACTTGCTGCTGGGAGTTTATTCTTCTCTGCCCTAGGATTCCCTTTCCTGTGATTCTAGCTTGTTGGGAGAATTAAATAAATTATTCCAGAGAAAGTGATTAGACTAGTGTCTACCTCGATTCTAATAGAAGAGCAAGCACTCAGGAAATATTATTTGTTATCATCATTCTTGCCATCAATATTATTCCTGGTATTTCAGTTTGCCCACTGGAGCCTGAATTTGGTAGGCCAGCTTGAGGAAAGGGATGCCACCTGCACAGTTGTTCGCAAATATTCCCGCTCCCTTACCTGCACATAGTCCCATTGTGCTCGCGCAACCATTTGTGGATGGGTGGGGCCACGTGACTAGCTCTGGCCAATGGTTTGCGAGTGGAAGCAATGCCTAGCTCCTCCAGGCCGGAGCATTTGTTGGAAGGTGGCCGATGCAGGACCCACCAGAAATGTCTTCACTATGCCCAGACCAGCAGTGTTTCATATAATGGCTGCTCCTTTTATCTCAGTCCTCAACTGAGAACGATGACAAGATGGAGCAGAGTCCATGCCAACCTGTAATGGATACATAGTATGAGCAAGGAATGCTTCTGCATTCTTTGAAGCCAGTATTCCCTTGGTGATGAGATGGCTCAGACTTGAACACATGCTCCTTCCTCAATTTGACAACCAAGGCCCTGTCACCATCACGCCACCTCTCCATCACTGTGACATTCTGCTATCCTCCTGTATCTACTAATCTCAGTCAGCACTATCTCAGTCATCAGAAATTTACAAACAGAAAACGGGAGTTTCCAGCCCGTTAAAAACTTGGTTCCTTATGCAATTATGTTCAAGCCTGCTCACTAATCTTTAAGCTTTTTCTACCAAAGGAATGGGTAGCTTTTTCACTTCCCAAACTTGTCTCCCGGTTTCCACACATCAGGCATCTGACTCTTTCTTCTGTCTCTTCAAAGCACTCAGCAGAAAGCCCTATTGATCAGTTCTCAGGACCTTTGCGATCTTCTGTTTTGAGACCTGTGCCCAAGAGGGCTGTGAGTTTTTTCTAACATCTGGGATTTAATAACCCTCTGCTTAACACAATGCCTGGTTTATGAGGGCCTGACCTCTGAAGACCTGTGACAGGTATTACATCCTACACGAAGCCCTTTCTTGACTTCTCCCTGTCCTCACACACAGCCAACCCTGGTAGGAGACAGCCATTCAGTCTCTTATGTTCTCCCAACCCTGATAAACTTTTATACTTGCTTACTACACTGATTTGTTTACAAGCGTGTCTTCTCCTTATAGGCCATCTCCCCTAATAGTCTGCGATTTCCTGGAAAGCTAGCCTTCCACTTCCTTTGTTTATTTCCTTCATACTCCCAATAACTAATGCATCCCTGGTCTCTCCCTGCAGGCCCTTGCTGCATGTCTGTTCAGTTATCAGATGAATATACAACTTATATTTCTGTATAAATTCACACATCTAGTTCACAATTCAAAGTCTGTAGCATGAATTGGGCTTTAGGAAAAAAGAGTGAGTAAAAAAGACTTTCAAAAGAATGAAATAGAGGGAAAAAAACACAAACAAATATACGGGTGTGAATCAAAATCAACATCTATGACTAACAACTGTTAAAACTTCCTTTTAATGCTATGTGTCTGAAAGTCTCAGATGGACACTTTTAGGTTTCTAGTTTTGGCTTCTCCAGACCACAAAACAAAGACAGTGGCACACCATTGCCGTAGGGTTGCCCCTGTGAGACCCAAGAAGTAGATGCATCGCAAATTTTGCAGCTGAGGCTTCGTTCGCCTTGTGTAGTCCAGGTTCCGCCCTTGGGAGTTCCCCTTCATCTTGACCTAACAGTTGTTGAGTACTTGAACACCCAGTGTGCTGGAGGAGAGCCTCTCCCTTATGGTGCAAACATGCCGATTACGGGCATGATCCATATGTAACGTGTGCCCTGAGGTCATAGCATGCAGCAGACATGGTGAGTATGTTTGGAATCACTCTCGACCCCTCCCTCTCTTCCCCATGTAACCAGTCAAGTGGTGCTGAGTCGTCATCATTCATCCTGCTCTCCTAGGAAAGGATGATAGGAGGGGGACCAGAGCAGGACAGAGGGGCCTGGCAGGTACTGTAGGGTGACTGTGATTGGCTGAGTGATGTGTAGCGCATGTGGAAGACACTCAGGTACTCTCTCATATAACAGGGTGAGATTTGGAAAGGATGAGCAGGTGGGAGCAAGAGTCAGTGCAGTTTTTTTTTTTTTTTCAACGTTTACTTATTTTTGGGACAGAGAGAGACAGAGCATGAACGGGGGAGGGGCAGAGAGAGAGGGAGACACAGAATCGGAAACAGGCTCCAGGCTCTGAGCCATCAGCCCAGAGCCTGACGCGGGGCTCGAACTCACAGACCGCGAGATCGTGACCTGGCTGAAGTCGGACGCTTAACCCACTGCGCCACCCAGGCGCCCCGAGTCAGTGCAGTTTAAATAATCACTATGTCTCTATATGCACAAGGGATATAAACCTGGGGAACCTGGTTCCTGACATTTCCAACATCATCTCTCACTCGTGTTCAACACAACCACCACCAACCCCCCACCCCATGCCACTAAGTCTGGTCTCTAATCTTGAGAATACTAGATTCATTTCTACTTCCCTCCTTTACTCTATACTGTCTGACTATATACAGCCCTTCCCTTCTCCCCTGTTTATCTTACTTAATCTGAGCATTCTGTCAAGGCCCTCTTCTATTTGCTGTCTTGTTCCAACCAATCTCTGCCTCTGTGGTCTCCCTTTGCTGTGAGTACCTGCCACACTGCATTATCATCCACTTAGGCACTTAATTGCATGCTGTCTCATATTATTATTTTAATGTTTTCCAAGTGTCTCTCTTATATGCCTGACTTGACCATATTCACTTTGAGGTTAGGGTCTTGGTTGTGAATGTGTTCTGTTTTTCTCCAAGATTTCATGTGTGTCCACATACAGTAGGATTCTAAGACTAATTGGATGGGTGGATAAAGAAATAGCACATAAATATGGTGCCTGTATACTTCCTTTATATGATCCTGCTAAGATGACATCATTTGATCTTTCACTGTAACTCAAGTTGTTTTCCTAGTATTGGAGACAAATTTCCCCTCTCCCACTGGGAAGAGGTACAGTGCAGGGAAAATGCACATGCAGTGGCTGCACAATGTGGGGCAGGCCAAGACCTGTCACCTAATCCATACCTAGAAAAGGGGCAAATACAGTTGACCCTTGAACAACACAGGTTTGAGCTGCATAGGTTCACTTATTTAAAAAAAATTTTTTAATGTTTATTTATGAGAGAGACAGAGACAGAGACAGTGTGAGAGCAGGGGAGGGGCAGAGAGATGGTGACAGAATCTGAAGTAGGCTCCAGGCTCTGAGCCATCAGCACAGAGCCTGTCGTGGGGCTCGAACTCATGAGCCATGAGATCATGACCTGAGCCAAAGTCTGATGCTTAACTGAGCCACCCAGGGGCCCCTGCATAGATTCACTTATACTTGAATTTTTTTTTCTGATAAGTTCAGTACAATACCATAAACATATTCTTCCTTATGATTTTCTTAACATTTTCCTTTCTCTGCCTACTTTATTGTAATACAGCATATAATCTATTTAACATGAATGTGTGTTAATCAGCTGTTTATATTATTGGTAAGGCTTCTGGTCAACAGTAGGCTCTTAGTAGTTAAGTGGGGGGTGGGAGAGTCAAAAGTTATACGTGGATCTTGCACTGAGCCGGGAGCCAGTGTCCTTAACCCCTGTTAAGGAGTTAACAGAACTGTCAATTGTAATGGTGAGAGCAGTAATAATGGATGTGAGGTGAGGGGCATCATCATTGCTTCCTCAACATCCAAACCCAGTTTGTTTGTTTGTATTTTTTCTAGTTCTCCCCAACTTATTGGTTCCTGAGTGGGTACTTGACCCAACTCAGGCCAATGAGTTATATGAGATGTTTGCTACTGCCTCTAGTAAAGAAGCATTTTTACTAAGTGACACCTTCCCAAAACTTTAGATGAAGCTGACACCATGAAATGCATGGCAGAGGAATGGAGAGAAACCAAATCCTCATGACATTGTTTAGCTGCTGAATCAAACTACTCCTGAAGTCCACCCTATCCTAGACTTCAACTAAATGAGATTTCTGCTCAAGCCACTCAGATTTGCTGTTACTGCAATCAAATATACTATAACTGATACATATAAAATAACTACAATGACAATAATAGCTGCAATACAAACTCACAGAGTAATTGAGAGAGGAAAGGTTAATCTCAGAAGCAATATTGTTGCCTGAGCTTTATTGTGCAAATGTTTGTTACTGAGAGTCCCTTAGTTAAGATGTCTTCTCTTAAGAGATAGAACTTGGAGAGTATCTTAATCAGACAGAGGACCTATTGAGTTGTTCACCTTGGGAGTTCAAAAAAATCTCTTATCAGAGTTTATCAGAAAGCTTGAAACATTCAGATACAAACTAAATAGAATAGGAAATGGTGCAGATACTATAGGAGACAAACTTTCTAGAAGGAACTAATTTACATAATTCCTGATGTCCAGCACAGAGTGCTAAATAACTTTTCGCTTTTCAAATTTGTATTTAAAAATAATCATAAAAAAATAAAAATAAATCATACAAGGTACAAAATGTAAAGGTTACAAAAGTGTGGAAGTCAGTTTCTTTCCTCTCCCTACCCCTCAGTCATTGAATATACCTTCCCTTACCAGTTTCTTATGCGTATTTCCAGAGCTATTCTGTACATTCTATATACATCTATACATATCCTATACATATCTATACATTCTATACATATCCTGTACATTTACAAACACGTATGTGTATTTTTGCCACGCCAATGTCAGCATCCCATACACGCTGTTGTGCTCCATTTAAATTTTTTTTGCATCACCGAATGGGTCTTGGAAGTCTCTTCAGATCAGTATCTGTAGAGCCGTCCATTTCTTTTTAACGGCTGCAAAGAATTCCAGATACGGCCCAATCATACTTTATGAGCCCACGAATTGACCGGTTTTATGGTCGACAGACTGTTTCCCATCGTTTGTGATATCAAACAGTGATACAACGATTATCCTTCTGGAGCGACATTTCACAAAAGGGGGAGCCCATCTGTAGGGTAAATTTCCGAGGCGTGGATTTGCTGATACCAACAAAGGGCATATGTGCAGGAACTCTGTTTTAATTTTTGCGTTCAGAAACACTGAATTCGATGAATTCCTGGGAAGCCCCCCAAGGGCGCCGAACCAGCTCTCCAAAATTGCGGGTACCGGGCCCAGGGTGGCGGGAACCCCACGCTCGCCGTTGGCTCCAGCCTGTCGGCCAGACCCACCGACGGGTCCCGCAACCCCAGCCCGCCTCCCTGCGCGCGCCCTGCCCTGCGCGCGCCCCGCCCCGGGCCCGGGGCGGGAGCACCCTGCACGTGCGACTCCACGTGAGCCTCCGGCCGGCGTGCAGCCCGGAACTACGCATGCGCCGGCTGCCGGCGAAAGTAGGTCAGACTCCTCCTCTCACGTGACCCGCTCCCCTCAGCTACCCTCGGCGCCTCCCCGCCGGGGCGCAGCCGGGATGCGCTCTGCAGCCAACGTGACGAGGCCGGGCGCGGGTGGGGGCGGGCTCGGTCCGCGAGCGCCCGGAGCCCGCGAGGATTCGCCGGTTCTCCTCCCTCCGGAGCGCTCCGCTCAGAAGTCGGGCGGGCAAAAGGGAGCGCGGCGCGGAGCCTCCGGGAGCCAGGCTGGAAAAGAAAGGGAGATGAAAGAGACCTCAAATCCCCGACACCCGACCAGGGCTGAGTCCCCTTCCTGCTCTTTGAAGCAGTGCTGCCAGAAAGGAGGGGACGCGAGCCGCGTTTCAGTGTAAACCGAATCTCCCCGACCGTTTGCAGTCCCATTTGTGTGAGGTAACTCTGACTTTCGTAGAAAGAAACTTTGTGAAAGGAGATGTAAAAGGATGTTAATGGTTCCTGGAATATTCCATAGGCCCTACTGCTGAACTCCTACCCATTGCCCGCCAAAGACTCTCCTCCAGAGGGACTTTAAGGCAGAAAGCGAGACCACCTTCCGGTAGAGATTTGAGAGGTGGGGGTGCTGATGGGGCTGGGTGTTTGGGAGAAAGCAGCCTGAAGTCAGCTGAAGCCTGACTTTTGTGTGTTAGGAACACTATTATTTCTTGCCCCTGCCCCTTCTGATTTTTAACTTGCTGCACAGAGGATAGGCTCTGCCTCAATGAGTTGCAATTCACTGGGGGAAACTGACAAGCAAAATTATTGGGATGGGCTATAAATCCTTTCACAGAGGTGTGCCCAGGTGTTATATAAGCACGGGAGGGGGGGGGGACACCGAGTACAGGGGTGGGTACCCTGAGTGTTCAAGTCTAAGTGGGAGTTAGCTGGCAGAAAAGTAAGGCAGAGGGGGTGGAAGAGGGCTCCAAACAAAGGAAACTACTAATAGTTACATAATATTTCCTTCAAGGAGCCCTTTACTATAATTGTCTTAGCCATGCATATGGTTGGAATGTATATTGTTTCCATTTATGTTATTCTAAGCCGGTCTTTAATGAACATAGTTGTGCATAATGCTTTTACCCCTCCACTTTTAAATAAGACCCAGGAGTGGGATGACTATATAAAAGATACAAACGTGAGATAATTTTTGATAAAGCATTGTCAGATTATGTTCCCCAAAAGTTGCACTAAGTTGTGCCAAGGTGGCATTTAAATATTTAGCATTCAGGCAGTAAGTCGCCCATTATTTTTTTCTTTAAAAACAATTTTTTTTAATGTTTCTTTATTTTTGAGAGAGATAGAGACAGAGCGCGAGCTGCAGAGGGGCAGAGAGAGGGGGAGACACAGAATCTGAAGCAGGTGCCAGGCTCCACAGAGCCCGATGTGGGGCTTGAACTCACGAAGTGCAAGATCATGACCTGAGCCAAAGTCGGATGCTTAACTGACCGAGCCAGCTGGATGCCCCACCCATTATTTATTTCAAATCAGTGAAGCCTGATGAGATTAACACTTGGTTTACTAGAATGCCACAAATCATAATACATGCATTTCTGGGTTTTGTGACCCATGATAAAATTCAAGTTGAATTCAGAAAAATGGAAACTGTCAGACCAGTGCATCTAATCCTTTACACGGAACCACCTAGCAGGCACAAGGCTGGGGTTGGAGGGAGGTAACAGTGAGACAAACTAAAGCAGTGCCACATACCTGTCTGTGATGGCTCCTTTCTTCCTGTGAATCAGGAGTAACAGGGAAGGTAGCTCCACACAAGTCAGAACAAGCTAAGAGGCTTCCACACAAATGTCAGAAAAGCAGCAGAATTAAAGAGGCCAGATTTGACCTAAGAGGCCAGTACACCATGCAGGAGGAAGGCTGGGCACACATTTGGGAACAAATTTCCAGAAACCTGCATGCTTCTCAACTTGGTCTCTGTTGGCATCTGTACCTGCAAAGAGTAAACAAGACTGTGACATTCAAAAGCACATTTAGGAAAAAGGGTAATTTAGGTAATATGGACAATGAAAACA
Organism: Herpailurus yagouaroundi; assembly: GCF_014898765.1. Lineage (NCBI taxonomy): Eukaryota > Metazoa > Chordata > Mammalia > Carnivora > Felidae > Herpailurus > Herpailurus yagouaroundi. The sequence goes on along the minus strand of NW_024412420.1, from coordinate 6,453,401 downwards.
GGATGTGTCTTACTTGTTGCCTGTATTAAGCTAGACCATTAAGGAAAACTGGAGCATGGTGTAGTTATAATTTCAGAGGCATGGATTTGTTCATACTGCGCTGTTTCTTTGATATCCATTCTGTGCATTGTGAAACGACCTTATGCTATAGGAGCAGGGGGCTTACCTTTCCTGAGCTTCCGGTGTTGGCTTCAGTTGAACAAACAAATCAGGGTAGTACCATTGCCCTTCTTATAAGGATTACCAGAGTCAATTCAACAAAAGCAAACTGAGTTTGAAGATTACCTGAGTCAATTCAACAAAAGCAAACTGAGTTTGAAGAGGGTCTGGCACATGCTTAGTGCTCAATGAACATTTGTTGTTGATACTAGTGTAATAATGACTGGTTCCATCAGAGGAAGCCTGGACTTGTTTCAGTGGTTATGTGCTGACATTCTTTCTTCTTGGATGGGGGTGAAGAAGCATGTGTACCTGATGCCATCTTTCCACCTTGAGAGGAGCCAACCCAACCACGTGCCTAATAAACAAGGAGGGGCAGAGGAGGCCACACCCTGATCAAACTGTTCTTGCAGTCTGTGCTACCTCTTGACATTCTAGTTGTTGGAGATAAATACATCCCATTTGTGACTTCGGTTACTGGAGTTGGGTTTTCTGTCATTTTAACCACACGGTAAAGTGATGACACTGGCATTCCATTCTGAGCATCATGAACTTGTTAAAGATAAGGAGTAAAGCTTATCATGGTGGATGAATACAGTGACTCAGCGTACTCATTTTCTAGGGCTGCCATAACAAAATACCACTGGATGGTAAGACAAGGTGTCTTAAAAGAAATTTGTTTGTTCACCGTTCTGGAGGCTAGAAGTCTGAGATCGCGGTGTTGGCGAGGTTGGTTTCCTCTGAGACCTTTCTCCTTGACTTGTAGATGGCCATCTTCTCCTGCTGTGTTCATATGGGCTTCCCTTTGTGTGTATCTGTGTCCTGATTTCCTCTTCTTATAAGGACACCATTCATATGGGGTTAGGACACATCCTAAAACCTTGTTTTAACTAAGTTACCTCTTTAAAGACCCTATTTTTGGGGCACCCAGGCGACTTAGTTAAGCATCCGACTTCAGCTCAGGTCATGACCTCTCGGTTTGTGGGTTTGAGACCCAAGTCAGGCTCTGTGCTGACTGCTCAGAGCCTGGAGCCTGCTTCAGATTCTGTGTCGCCCTCTCTCTCTTTCTCTCTGCCCCTCCCACCCTCACACACACATACTCTCTCTCAAAAATAAAAAAAAGAATTTTTTTTTAAAGACCCTATTTTCAAATACAGTCACATTCTGAGATTCTAGGGCTGGGACTTCGTGATATGAATGGGGTGAGGGACACAATTAGCCCATAGACATTACTGATATTACATGGATTATTTAAAATCAGATCTCCTTCCTTAAGTTTCCTTCTCCAAGGGATTTCTTTAGGTGTGTGTGTGTGTATGTGTGTGTGTTTGTGTGTAGGGGCTAGGGAAAGGAAAGAGACTAAATTTGGAAGAACAAGTATAGATCCAGAAAAACAGCACACAATGAAGTTCTGGCTAAGTCTACCCTTAAATATGTCCTCAAAGGACAGTTCACATTGATGACAGGAAAGCAAATGTACAGGTAGCTTTGGATATTTTACTATTAGGTTTATTTTTAAAAATTTTTTTAAATGTTTATTTTTTTTTTTTAAGAGAGAAAGAGACGGAGTGTGAGCCAGGGAGGAGCAGAAAGAGAGAGGGAGACATAGAATCAGAAGTAGGCTCCCGGCTCTGAGCTGTCAGCACAGCTGACACAGGGCCTGAACCCACAAACCTTGAGATCATGGCCTGACCTGAAGTCGGATGCTTAACAGACTGAGCCACACAGGAGCCCCTGGCAATGTTACTCTTTGGGGAGATGGGTAACTTTTCTAAGGAAAATGTTTCAGGCCTAGGTGTTTTCTTTTTTGTTTTTTTCTCCCTTAACACTTGGTTAAACTGTTGGCACTTTATTATTGAAGACTAGAATCTCATTTCTAGACATGGCTGAGCCACTGTTTGTGTTCCTTCTAATGTCAGTAAGGCCAGTTTCTGAAAAAGAATGGAGAGCTTGGTTTGCATTCCTAGGTTGGTCACTGAAGCACATAGTTTATGCTGTAGGGAAAAGCTGTGTGACATGAAAGGAGTCCCTTCCCCACTTTGGGCTCAGTTTCTTAAATGTAAAATGAAGCAGTTGAATTCCATGATTTCTAATGTCATTTCCATCTAATCATGTGATTGGATGAAAAGAAAGTATTTTGGCTTCTTCGTTGGGCTTTGTTAGTAAAAAGTGTATTGTCCTCAAAAACTCTTTCCCAGCATACAGGTGGCTAGGAAACCCTACCTGCATCAGGTATCATGGAAGACCATGAAGGTGCACATCTCTGAAAATGAAATTCATATTTCCCATCTTTGAACGTATATGCCCGTGTTTATTTCATTGCACAGTTCTTCTAATTATTTATTCTTAACAGTGAGGAAAGGGGAGGGGAAGAATTTTTTTGTAGTGGAAACCACCATTTGAAGGGAAATATTGCATCATTGCTACTCAGTGTACCATCCCAGGGAAGTCATGCTCCAGCCCAGAGGTTCTTAACCAGGGTTGCACAGCTTAATCACCTTTTTAAAAATACACATGCCTAAGACTCTACTCAAAATTTTCAGTCAGTGAGTCTGGAGAAGGGCCTGAACGTGTGAAAAGTTCTGCAGGTATAATGTCGTGCAACACCAACTCTGAACTGTGGGTTTGGTCCAAAACCTTTACCTCCTTCCCATAAGTCATCCCAGGTCCTTTTAGTCATGATACTAAAACACCTTGTATTAAAAGTACAGCTCACGTTAATGGAAATGCATCTGCAATCAAGAGGGACAACTCTTTTTTCCAAATTTACATAGACTTTTAGTTGGTTATAAGAAAAAAAAATCTAAGTAATTCATAAAATTTTACCTCTGTTGCCATTCTGAATGCAGTTATCATTTCTGAAGCTACATACAATGTTTTGCCGCAGAGCGAATGTCCTCAAAGCAACAACAGAACTTCGTATGGCACTTGCAATACATTGAGAACAATATTTGGTATCCATGTCCTTTGTTATATCACCGAGGTACATTCTGGAATTACAGCGCTCAAATAAGAGGTTAGATTCCATTAACACTCCTGGAGGGTTGATTCAGGGAAATTGTATTTGTTTGCTGAACTGTAAATTAAACAGGTTCCAGGCTTCCACTCCTTCACATCTGCATCTCTGTAGCTGCGTATGGAATTTGTTCTCACTGGATGCCAGTAAAGAACATCCAAGGAGAACTCAAACAGAGTTTCTCAAACAGAAAAACAACTTCCTGCTTCCTCCAGAAGTCCAGCTCTTGGAGCAATGGGATAAGCAGGTATCATGGGGCAAACAGCACTAGTTCAACCCCTAGCAACTCATGCCATGGCTAGTCTCCATGTGTAACTGGGCTTGTTGTATCCCCTTCTGAGCTTTAATACTCTTACCTAGTCTCCATGTGTAACTCGACTTCTTACACTCCCTTCTGAGCTTTAGTACTTGTACCTAGTCCACTTGTATAGCTTGACTTGTTGTATCCCCTTCTGAGCTTTAGTATTCATACCTAGTCTCCATGTGTAACTCGACTTGTTACATCCCCCATTCTGAGCTTTAATACCCTTACCTAGTCTCCATGTGTGACTCAACTTGTTGTATCCCCTTCTGAACTTTAATACTCTTACCTGCACAGCGTGGAACTGACACTCATGGGGTAGGGTTGCCCTGAGAGGATCAGAGTAATGATAGTGTATATGAAGTGTTTGGCATGTAACAGACACCCTCAAGTGGTTCTTGGCATCATCATTATTATCTTCTTAGGGGAAAAAAAATAGGTGCGATAAGCGAGGATTTGGTTTTTGTTCATAGTTTTCTCTTAATGAGAGAATTCAAAAGGAATTAGACTCAATTTAGAGCTCTAATTTGTCTGCTGGTAAATAAGAATATGCCCACTCAGAAGTAGCCGCTTGTCTGTAGATGAAACACAGTATGTACAAATACTAAGGTATGTGTGATCTTCTCCAGGGAATACAAAGAAACCCTTAAACCTCCTCTGAACTGCACTTTAGGTGTGAATGAAAAACTTTACTTGAACTCTCATGAAACTCAAACTCCCTGGAGTTGAGCTGCTGCTACAATTTGGCACCATTTTTTTTCAATCTGGTGAAACTGGATTCAAATAGATAGTGCTATTTACAAGATCTCAATTCTTACAGAACCTAAGATTAGTAAAGTACAAAAGCAGGTGGCTGTAAACTGTCCCTTGGTTGTTGTGAGGGAAGGGGAGAAGAAAACTGAGCCTTTAGGGGCGCCTGGGTGGCGCAGTCGGTTAAGCGTCCGACTTCAGCCAGGTCACGATCTCGCGGTCCGTGAGTTCGAGCCCCGCGTCAGGCTCTGGGCTGATGGCTCAGAGCCTGGAGCCTGTTTCCGATTCTGTGTCTTCCTCTCTCTCTGCCCCTCCCCTGTTCATGCTCTGTCTCTCTCTGTCCCAAAAATAAATAAACGTTGAAAAAAAAAATTAAAAAAAAAAAAAAAAAAAGAAAACTGAGCCTTTAAAATAAATTGACCTCTTAAAGTCCTGAACTTGCTTGGGGCAAATTCTGGCATCAACCTGAATATCTAGGAAAGTGGAAGCAAAAAGGAAGGAAGAGTTGTGATGTTAATATCAGGGATTCAAAATCAAGGAGAAGTATAACCGCCATGAAGTATAACTATCATACATCTTTTTGCACCAAATAACATAACAGAAAGATGTAACAGATAATATTGTTTAAATAACATATATAAACACCAACAATTTACCCCGTGAGTAGAGAATACATGTCCTTTTCAAAGTGTTGAAACATTTATAAAAATAACTGCATATTCCTAACCTTACACCTAAAGGAGCTAGGAAAAGAACAAACAAAAACCCCAAACCAGTAGAAAGACGGAAATAATAAAGATTAGAGCAGAAATAAACAAAATAGAACAAAACAAACAAACAAAAGACCAGTAGGAAAAAAGGTAACTATGTATTTGGATGGATTCAAAGAAAGATTTGATTTGATAAATGCTCACAGACGGATGAAATCTTCGCAGTGGTTATCTCTGAAGGTAGGGGTCAGAATGAACTCTAGACTCTTTTGTGTGGTCTTTTAGATTGTTTGAAATCTTTCCAACCAACATATATCATTTTATAAGAAAAAATATCATTATTTTCATTGAAAAAGAATACCTGATAGTTACTAGATACTTACTGTGTTGCAGGTGTCCTGACATTTTAATTCATTTCATCCTCAGGTTTTTCTCCTCCCCACACACATCTTTCTCTCTTTCTTCTATAATAATAGGAATTTAAGGTGGACGTGTAACACCCCCCTCCCCATTAGGCACTAATTCCCCAGCCTCCCTTGCTGCTAGGTGGCCAACTAATTGGATACTAGTAGAAGAGGTGGGTGTACCCTGTGGTCATCGTCCCTCTTTTAACCTCTCTTGCTGCTAGAATATAGAGACCCGGTGGACACGGTGGTGAGCCACATTCAACCAAACCAGAGAGGGTCACCAGCTAGAGAATGGGGAGTGACAAGAGAGACGACCTGGTTCCCGATACCATGGATCCCAGATCAGCCTTGGATTGTTTGCAGTCAGACTGTTTGGATGGGGGGCGGGGGGAGTGGTGAATAAACATCTATCTTATTTAAACCACTATTAATTTGGTATCTGTTAAAGCTGCCACATCAATATTCTTTTATTTACATTGTGAAGTTTTTATACACAAGTGTAACATGTTTTATAACCATAATTATTTAATAATTTACATTATGTTTAATATATTTGAGTACTCACCAATAATCCTTATAGATGTCAACATCCTCTCTTTAATAAACACTTTATTTTAATCATGCTTAGTGGGCCTGATGATGTATCTTTTCATTCCAGAAGGGATATATGGATGATATATTCTCAGAGTTCTTCATATTTGAATGACATCTCGATTGTTTTTAGAATTCTTGAGTCATGATTTTTTTCGCCTAAGTCTCTGGAGATTGCTGTTTTTTGTTTTTGCTTTGTTTTGTTTAATCTATTGGACTGAAGGGAAGTTTTGAGATCAGCCTGATTATTTCTTCTTTTAAAGTAAGCTGACTCTCCTGCTAGGATACTTGGAGACTGTCAACTTTGGAATAGCAACTCCTTAAAGATTATGTGACAGCACTGGTCACTATTTAATCATTTTAAAAGAACATTGCAGACTCTCTCCCTCTCTCTCTGCCCCTCCCCTGCTCACGTTTTCTCTCTCTCTCAAAATAAATAAACTTAAAAAAAAACTTTTAAAAAAGGGGGGTGCCTGGGTGGCTCAGTCAGTTGAGTGTCCGACTCTTGGTTTCAGCTCAGGTCATGATCTCACAGTTCTTGGGTTCGGGCCCCATGTTGGGCTCTGTGCTGACAGTGTGAAGCCTTCTTGGGATTCTCTCCCTCCTTCTCTCTCTGCACTCACCCCCGCTCATGTTCGTTCTTTCTCTCTCTCTCTCAAAACAAATAAACTTTAAAAATTGAAGAAAACATTGTAGACTCTTTAATGTATAGATTTCTGGCTTCCATCATTTCATTTTTTTATTATATCATTTAATTTTTCTTTTTATTTCTGTTATTTTCAAAAACACCATCGTAACTTATCCATTCAACAAATATTAAATAAATTTTAGCCATCACTCTTCTTTTAAATTTTTTTAATGTTTATTTATTTTTGAGGGGGGGTGAGGGACAGAGAGAGAGGGAGACACAAAATCCAAAGCAGGCTCCAGGCTTCCAGCTGTCAGCACAGAGCCTGATGCGGGGCTTGAACTCACGAGCTATGAGATCATGACCCACGCCGAGGTCGGACACTCAACCGACTGAGCCACTCAGGTGCCCTGCCACCACTCTTCTTTAAAAAAAAAAAAAAAAAAGCTTATTTATTTTGAGAGAGAGAAAGTGTGAGCAGGGAAGGGGCAGAGAGAGAGGGAGAGAGAGAGAATCCCAAACAGGACTCCTCACTGCACTGTCAGTGCAGAGCCTGATGCAGGGCTCAATCTCACAAAGATCATGAGATCATGACCTGAGCCAAAATCAAGAGTCACACGCTTAACTGACTGAACCACCCAGGTGTCCCAAGCGACATTCTCAATATTACTATGTGCCAGGCATTGTTCTAGATGCCAACAATAGAGAAACGGACAAGATCAACAAAGTTTTCACTCCATGGAGCATGCTTTTAGTGGGAGGAGAGAAAATAATTAAACAACATAATTTCAGATAGAGCTATGTTTCAGGAGAAAAACCAGACCTACATGACAGCATGACTGCCACAAGGCAGTGGACCAAGGACAAGTGTTTGATCTGAACCCTGAATGACTGGAAGAAGCCACTCATCCAGAGATCTTCAACTCTTTGTCATGCTGCACATTTAACCCCTTAGAAAATCGTGCTGAGGGTTTTTGAGAATAGATTTTCAATGTATCTTGAGTCAGATCACTTCTCATCACCTCGGCTGCCACCACCATAGACCAGGCTACCTTTATCTCTCAGCTGGTTTCCCTCCTCCCACTCGTGGGCAAGTCTTCCTAGTCTGCTGTCCTCTGGCATCCAGAATAACTTCTGAAACTTGAATCACACTCCATCATTGGTTTGCATGAATCTCTGCTATGGCATCCTATGTATGACAAAGAGGGTTACTTCTATCTTCATATACTAATTAAATTATACAGTTTTAGCTAGGCACATTTCCCAGTTTTGGCCACGGGATCAAATCCTGGCCAATCGGATACAAGCAGAAATGACGTGAACAATTTCTTGGTTGAATTGTCCTTTCCTTCTGATTTCCCCTAGTTCTGTTGGCTGGCACGTGGAACCACATGGTGGTGAGCTACCTTCCACCATGTCTACGATGGAAAATTCCAGGCAGTGGTGGAATAACAAGAAATGTGGTCCCTGACACACTGGAGGGCCTTGGACTGCTTACCCTCAGACTGTTACATGAGAAAGAAATACTCTATTATTTAAATCATTGCTGTTTAGGGATGTGAACAGAAATGATGTGTGGTACTGATGGATCATTCCAAGATGCTTCTTGGGCTGTCTGGGTGGCTCAGTTGGTTAAACTTCTGACTTCGGCGCAGGTCATGATCTCATGGTCCGTGAGTTTGAGCCCCGCATCGGGCTCTGTGCTGACAGCTCAGAGCCTAGAGCCTGCTTTGGATCTGTGTCTCCCTCTCTCTCTGCCCCTCCTCCACTCATGCTCTGTGTCTCTCTCTTGCTCTCAAAAATAAATAGACATGGGGCGCCTGGGTGGCTCAGTCGGTTAAGCGTCCGACTTCAACTCAGGTCACTATCTCGCGGTCCGTGAGTTCGAGCCCCGCGTTGGGCTCTGGGCTGATGGCTCGGAGCCTGGAGCCTGTTTCCGATTCTGTGTCTCCCTCTCTCTCTGCCCCTCCCCCGTTCATGCTCTGTCTCTCTCTGTCCCAAAAATAAATAAACGTTGAAAAAAAATTTTTTTTAAATAAATAAATAAATAAACATTTAAAATTTTGAGAAAAAGAAAAGATGCTTCCAGCTTCTATTTCTGAATCCATGATGCTTGCTCCCTTCCGCTGCATCCTTTCGAGGATGGAGAGCCACTTACTAATCCTAGGCTGGCTACTTGCAGACAGTTATGTGAGAGAGAAATATACCTCTAACCTATTGGAAACTCTTTATTACAGCATGGTAGATCCTGCCTGATACTTTTCCTTTCACACTTAAAACTGAACTCAATTTGAAGATGAGTCTGCCTATCTCATAGGAAGGCTAACACCTCGTGCAGAGTTTGGATCAGGTATATACTAAAAATAGATCATTGCCCTTCCCCCCACTTGACTCAGCACATCTTTTCAATGCCTGAAAGCTGTAAGGTCCATGTGACTGAATGTTAATGGGAAACCAAATACCTGTGATTAGAAATGGTTGTTTTTAAGAGGATAGTAGCATCACTACACATGTATGGCAGGAGATATCTCATTATATTTTTGACATTTAAAAGGTTTCATTTCTTCGGGAAAGGGAAGCATTATTAATTTCTTGCCTTATAACTGTCATGGACAGCTCATCATCAGATCTAAGCCTGGGTGTTCTCGCTCTTCTCTGGGCACCTGAGGAGTGGATGCATTAGACATTCAGCGGCAGAAGCTTGGTGTGATAACACTGTGCTATGGTAGCAGCTCTTGTCTTAGTTGAGGCCCGTGAATATCAACCCACTGCGGGGGCATTAATTACATTGGGCAACAGTCAGAGCCATGATTAAGAAAGGCATGGAATAGTGAGGAGAGACCTCTTCTTCCCACTGCCACTACAGGATGAAAAAGGCCACCAATGGGGTTTCTACCTCATACTAATAACGAGGTGGGTGCTTTATATATGTTGTTTCCTCCATTTCTTGCAAGAGCCCTATAAACAGTCATAATGATCTCCATTTTATTGATGAGAATACTGAGGCTTGGGGGATTTGGCTGTTTGTCCAAGAATGCTGAACGAGGCAGTTAGAAAGCCAGATTCTCTTCCATGTCTCTGTGTGTTAAAAACCCAGGCTCCTCCTCCCTGCCCCTGCCCCACAACCCTACACCCTGCCCTGAGCTTCTGAGGTGTGAGAAAGAGGTGTGAGCTCTTGACTGGGAGTCAGGAGAAGGGAATTCTCATGACCTTGGCTTTGATCTCCATCTCCTCATTTGAAAATGGAAGGATGTGGAACCTGCAGCTGGTGAGGAATGACCTGAGGTGCTTAACAATCAGCATATTAGGACAATTTATCTGCTCCCATTACTCAGGTCCACACACATCCCAGGGGCCACAGCCTCCCTGCATTCCCCAAGAAAGCTGAGAGTTAACTGCTTCATTCGCTAAATATTTATTGAGCACCTTCTAGGTACCTGACATTGTGCCTGGGTCACATGGGCGAGCAAGATGTGAAGGATGCCTGGCCTCACTGAGCGTACACTTTAGTGGGGGGGCCCTGGCCATAAACAAACAATTACACAGTTTTAAACGTATTCAGAAAAAAAGCTTTGAGAAAAAAGAACAGCTCAACGGTTCCTCTGAGGAACCGAGGCCTGAGTAAGGGAAGCTGGGGATACAATGAGGGACCAGAATCTGAGGGACAGGCCTTGAAAACTGTGATAAGGAGCTTAGATTTTAACTGAAATGGAGCAGAAAGCCAGAGGAGGATTTTAAATAGGGAAGAAAAGTGACCCAATATCCCCATCCTTTTTTAATCTTAGTGTTTTTGGGGGGTAAATCTTATTGTAATGTAACATTTATTCAGAAAAGTCCACATATTGTAAGTGTTTGGTTCAATAAATTTTTAACAACGTGGAGATCTCTAGTTAACCAGCATTCAGAAACAAAACATCACCCCAAACCCAGGATCTTTCCTCCTGTCTTGTTCTGTCTTGTTCCATTCACTTATGCACCCACTGTCTTGTGCATTCTTGTGCTCTTAGCATCTTCTTGCAAATGGTGATGACCAAATTTTCAGGAATTTAAGAGCTGGTTGTTAAACATGGACACTATTTTTTTTAATTTATGTAAATTTGCATTTAAATAAGTTACTTTAAAAGCAAAGGCAAGAACTTCTAGGAAATGCAAACAAATGTATCTTGACAGAAAGCAGATCAATGTGGCCTGGAGATAGAGGAAGGCAGGGAGGGGTCACCAAGGGGCACAGGGAAATTTTGGGGAGGGTGGGTGTGCTCATTATCTTGATTGTGGTGATGGTTTCATGGGTGTATACAGATGTCAAAACTTATCAGATTGCATACTTAATCATGTGTAGTTTATTGTATGTTAATTATACCTCAATAGATCTGCCAAAAAGGAAAAAAAAAAGGGTCTGGAATATAGCTCACTAAATATTTGTTGAAAAGTTAAATAAATATGGACTAGACTAGGAGAGTTTGAGGATGGTGGAAATCAAGAACATTTGAAGTTATTTTAATCCTCTGCTCTCAGGTGACTATAGCTGTTGGGGCTTTCAAATTTGTAGGTGAGTGAGATGCTGGAAAGATCATTTGGCACACAAAAAGGTAATAAATATTCAAAAGTCACCACTTCCTAAATATGCTACTACATTTTATTATTATTTATGCTCTCAAGGTTATATACATCTATTGTATCTCTCTAGTGGAAATCCCACAGGCCATAATGTACTATAGCTCATCCCATCCCAACTCTGTATTAAGTGACATCCCATTAGTAGCTTGACATTGGCCAGGATAAAGGTATTTACACCAAAGAAATCAGCCAATACTACAAAACATGGCTTGCTTTGTTTTGGACATCCAATTGTTAAACATTTGTCGGTCCCCTCCCCCACACATCCCCAAGGGTAACCACTACTGAACTGGCTTCTAATACTCTTGGGGGGCTGGTCTCTTTGGCTTCACCCACACTGTATTCATGAGACTCATTCATACCATTGCATGGACTGAATTCATTAAGGGGAGAATGAATAGCAGGGGTACAAGGATGGGAGAGGCAGACACCAGTAAAGAGGTACTTCTGGCCAGACTTTGCTACTGGGTTAATATCTGAGAATGGAGTTAGGAGGGGGAGGCAGAGCTTTGGGATGGAACCCAGTGATTGGCCCTGATCCCAAGGTCAAAGAAGGTCACAGCTTCCAGAAAGGTTCTAGGAGCTGGAAATTGCACAGAGGAGAAGGGACTGAGGATGTATAAAAGGTGAAATCCATCTTATCTAAAGAGGGGGGGCACCAGCTAAAGGATTTGTAACTGATAGTTGGAGGATTAAGTGTACAAGAAGTGAACATGTGATAAAGGAGACGAGACTCTTGTTAAGCAAGGCAGATTGCAGCCATGAAATGAAGATACCCATACCTTAGCAGAAAAAGCAGGTATTATTGTAGATCCTTTGTTTTCAAGACTTCTTTGGTTTGAAACAGGATGGGGAAGGTGACTAACACACAGGAAGAGAAAGAGGAGGATTCTTATCTCAGTGGTAAAATTATCTTGATAACCTACAGGGAGGAGAAAACCAGGATAAGGATTACAGGGAGGAAGGTTTGATTTTTTTTTTTTCCCCAAGGTTCAGTATACAAAGTTGAAAGAAGAGGAAATACTTCCATTCTTTTGTGTGTTTGTCATTCATTCATATATTTAATATTCGTGTTTGAACAGGAGGTTCAGCACATTGGATGAAGAGGCAATGTGTGAGCCTAGAACTTTGCTTTGAGAGAGAGAGAAATGCACAGTATGAAGTAGCCCCTCTGCTTTTCCTCCCCCTCCCTTTCCACCACCATAGCAATGCACAAAGGAAGATGTGCTCAGCCAGCGGGGAGAGTATTCGTTCTTTTATTGCTTATTTCTTTCGGGTTACTAGTTTCCTACTGTAGAACTGTTTAGGTATCATGAGAATTATTGTCAAGATAAACTCTAAAACTGATCTAGGATCTAGGGCAGTGTTGTGTGCAGCATGCTGTAAACTCCATACATCCAGAATAATTCTGTGTTGTGGGTTGAATTTTGTATCCCCCGAAAGAGATGTCCAGCCCTAACCAGTGAATGTGACCTTATTTGGAAACAGGATCTTTGCAGATTAAATTAAGGCTTTCTAGGTGAAATCCCCCTCTATTTAGGATGGTTTTAAGTCCAATGACTGTTGTTGTTACAAGAGAAAGAAGAGGGATATTTAGAAAGAAGAGAGGCAGAGGCATTTGAAACTGAAGGCAGAAATCGGAAAGATGTAGCCACAAGCCAAGTAATGCCTGAGCCTGCACAAGCTGAAGGAGGCAAGGAAGGCGTCTCTCCAAGTGCCTTTGGAGGGACCAGGGCTCTGCCAATACCTTTGCCTTTTGGCCCCCAAAACTGTGAGATACAAGTTTCTGTAGTGTTCAGATACCAAGTTTATTGTAATTTGTTAGGGAACTACATACTTTGTCAAAAATGCTGATACTCAGACACTAACGCACACTACTGAATGAGAACCCTTAACAGCACGCCTGGGACTCTGCATCCTAATGAACCCCTCTAAATTTTGGTGTGTAAATTTGACAGCCAGTGATAAGAAAATCTAAGTGTGGCTTCTGTCATCCAGGACTAAAATAGCCCAATATTTCAAGACTTTTTTTTTTTTTTTTTTTTTAATGATAGAAAAAAAGGAGGGGCACCTGGGTGGCTCAGTTAGTTAAACATCCGACTTTGGCTCAGGTTCATGAGTTCAAGCCCTTTGTTGGGCTGTGTGCTGACAGCTCAGAGCCTGGATCCTGCTTCAGATTCGTGTCTCCCTCTCTCTCTGCCCCTCCCCCGCTCACAATCTGTCTCTAAAAATAAATAAAAGTTAAAAAAATTAAAAATAAAAGAATAAAAGGAAATCCCATAGGCTGTCTGCCTTTCCCTTAGTAAAGAACATAGGATTATTAGACAATTGTATGAGATACTCAGATTACTAGTTATTGGAGACTTATAATTACTTAAGCACTGACTGTGTAGCAACTGGAGACACAAGTGTAAGAACATGGTGGCAGGTTTCATTGGACGGGAAACCTTCTGAATCAGTGTGTGCAGAAACTAATAAGGAAGAAGAGCTGAATGGTCTGGGTTTTAGTCTCAGCAGGTAAACAGAAACCCAAGCTGGAGAGGTAATGGAGAATCTGGGAGCATTGATAACAAACACAACTAACATTCAGTTTTGGATAAAAGCTGACGGGCAAAGGAGGAAGGACCAAGCTACTGAACTCTGTAAATGATATTTTTCACTCCTTCAGAGGTAGACACATAAGAATAATTGAAACGTGAGAGTTAGAGGAAACAATGCTTGGGAAAACGGATGAGTGTGCACCTTTAGATGACCTAGGAGCTGACTCTATGTTTTAGTCTTGTCTCCATGAAGTCTATATATTTATGCATCCAGTAATTGAGTGTCTTCTACATAGTGGGTACAGTGTTTTAGAGATGAATGTCAGGAGGAAAGAACCACACCCTCCAGGGACAGTGGAGGAGATGGGCATATAAACAGGTTTTAGGAGCCCAAGAAAGGACTAACTTTTTCTGGGGGCATCAGGAAGGTTTCAGCAAGGAGTGACAGTGAGGCTGAGCCTGGAAGGTAGAGACATCAGATGCAAACACGAAGTGTGAAAGCATGACAACTCTGGTTCACTGAGTTACTACTTTGTGCCAGGCACCTGTCCAAGTTCTTTGTGTGTATTCATGCACTTAATCCCTGCCTGTGAGGTTGGGATAGCTGCAATCCTCATCATCCTGTTGGGAAAACTGAAGCACAAAGAAGCCTGGTGACTTGTCCAGAGGCACTCTACTAACAGATGGTGGAGCCAGAATTTGAACTCTAGTAGTGGTCTTGTTCAAGAGCTGCCCACCTGTATACTGCATGCTGCTTCCTGCTGGTGGGGCTACGGTATAGGTGTATGGCAGGGGGTTGGGCAGGAGCCTGACAGGAGTCTGGAGATTGGTGCTCAACTGGAATGGGTCTACTGCATGATAAGAAGGTTGGGATTCATTCTACATGTAGCTCAGAGACATCAATGGCTCATAAGCAAGAAAAAAATTCAAATCAAATCAGTACTTTTGAGAGATGGTTTTAGTAGAAGATTATTTTGGGGTGGGAATGAAGAGGGAAAGTGTGAGGAGAGCAGTTAAGTAGGCCATTGGGATTTTCTAAAGGAGAGCTGAAAAAAGTCTTCACAAAGGCCATGGCATTGAGGACAGAAGGGAGAGAGTATTTCTGAGAAATAGTTAGGATCTGGCTTTGATTTTAAGGAATGCATTTTGTTCTCAAATGCAAGTATGAGGATGGGAGGATGAGGAAGACAGGAGGGTCAATTCTGCAGCTTTTAACTTGGTGATTGAGCAAATTGGTACCATTAGGGGAGGGAGGGAATACAAAAAGAAGAGTTTGGTTTATTTGAGGGTAGGAGGAAAGAGGGATTAAAATTAGGGTTATGTTGCAAAGAGAATTAGATTCTCAGATATTTGGGACCTATTACAGAACTGTGGCATCTAAGCTTCCTTGGTTGAGTTAGAAAATTGTACTAGCCAGCTCATATTGCTTATATTTTTATTTTCTCTATATTATTATGGCTTGACATCTTAAAATTTTTCTGGCTGGGGTGAGGTGAGAAACTGTCTCCTTAGGGCTAACCACTTCTTCACTGTAGCAAAGGACTCAGCTGGGAACATGCCTTTGGTATGCAGACTAGCCAATCCAGAGCCATACCTCCTCAATCCAGCCTGGAAACCTGAAATTCCTTTATCATCCCAGAGTCAGGTGCTAGAAAACTAGGGACCACCCCTGTAGCTTACAGCCCGCCAGAATTATTCAAACTAGCTAATCCTAAACTGTTTCCTCTGCCCTACCTTGCATTTCCTGTGTCAACTCCAATAAAGGCCAGGGCCTTGGCTCTTCTGTTGCTGCTGCCCTTCTACCTGCCGACGGGCACTGGTGCTTCCCCCTGTGGCCCTGCATATGTGTGGTGCACCTGGTTTCCAGGACCTGTGAGTACAATAAACTTGTTTCCCCGAGCGTCTCCTTTGTCTCCTCCTGTGACCATCGCCTAAAAGAGCACAGAACACAGGTAAATTCCCCAACTCTGAAACAACCTTCCTGTGGCCTCAGATTGCACTATTATCCTTGGCCAAAATAACAGGAGGGATGAAGGAATATGGTTAAATCCATTTCTCCTCATGGAAAAACTATTCTTTTTTTTAAACATAAGTTTAAATGTTATGTATTTTTGAGAGAGAGAGAGGGAGCAAGAGAGGGACAGAGAGAGAGGGGGACAGAGGATTTGAAGTGGGCTCCATGCTAACAGCAGAGAGCCTGATGTGGGGTTCAAACTCACAAACTGAGAGATCATGACCTGAGCTGAAGTCGGAGTTCAACCAACCGAGCTACCCAGGCATCCCCTGGAAAAACTATACTTTGTAGTGATAGGATACAATCCTCATATTTTGAAGGCATTTTATTAGACTGTCAGTTTTTGTCTTGATAAAATACTTAAAATGGCCTGTGTTCAATTTGTGCATTGTTTTGCATTTAGCTAGCATTTTTGGTGGTTGGTGGAAGTTAAACCCAGTGTTGAAAGCAAGATTGCCACTCTGTGACTGGGAAACATAAGAATCAAAACACTAAGAATGAGGTTGTGATACCCCAACAGGTTATCTGTAAATGTGTGAGGAGGAGACCTGGGATCCACCAAAGGCCAATCAGGGCCCTTTAGGAGAGGGGAGCACTTGTAGGCTAGTGGTGGCTCAGTATTCAGATAAACCAAGGCTTCTGAACCTCAGCACTATACAGATTAACTCCTTGTTTGGAGCTGTCCTGTGCATTGTAGAATTTTAGCAGCATCCCTGGACTCTGCCCTCTAGATGCCTGTAGCAGCAGCCCTACCCTGAAGCAGCCCCAAAGTTCTGACAAATAGAAATATCTCCAGACATTGCCAGGTGTACTCTATGGGAGGGGGCAAAATCCTCTCTGTTTGAGAACCACTGAGAAAGACTTAGATTGGTTTCCATTTTCTGCTACTTATTAGCTCTGTGACCTCAACATGTTGCTCAACCTCTCCAAGCTTCAATCTCCTCATCTAGAAAATGAAGACTGCAGTGGGAATCTGCAATTTTTGTCCGTGAAAGATTCCCTCCTCTTGAGAATTGCTCTTCCTCTCCACTCCAACCATTTGATCCCAGCTAGCGTGGCCACATTCACATCCTCTACAGGTCATTGCTACTTAATCCAAGAATGGGAAGCTGACCTAAGCTAGGCCCATCGGAGCCCCTCTTTTGCATTTCTTGAGCTAAAACTCAGAGAGCTGGTCAGTCCCTCTCTAATGGAGGAAACAAAGACATGAAACCCCTGAGCTGCTGGAAATCATGTGCCCCAGCGCATAGAAGAGGCCAATTTGTGGGGAGACCATGAAGTCAACACAAACAGAGAAGCATGAGACCATGAAAAGACAATGAAAAGTCCTCCCAAACTCCCCCAATTTACCCAAGGTAGTGTGATTTTGGTTTATGACACAACCAAGTATTTTCATCAATTAAAAAATATTAATACCCATGTCATAGGGTTGTTTTGAAAGTAGAAGGTGATGGTACATGCAAAGCATGTAGCATAATGCCTGGCCTAGTCAGAGCTCTGCAAATGGTGCTGGAAGAAAGGTCATTCTTTCTCCTGTCAATTCTGCATTCCTGCAAGTGAACAGCCTGTAGTTCTGACTGTGTTCTTCCATGCCTGTGTCCTCTCCTCCCTGATCTACTTCTATCTACAAAACTTTCCTTGAGGCCCCTCTGTGCAGACTTCTGTGAGCCCTTCCAACACAGTTAATCACTTCCCTGTTCATACTCCCTTTTTGTCCATCAATTATACCTATGACACAGATAGACATCTGGTTAAGCGGCTGTCTCCCCACCTGATGGCAAGGAACTCCATACTTCTTTGCTTTCATCCTCAGCATCCAGCACAGCACTGGGCTCAGAAGAGCCCTCCACTAGTGTTTGGTGCATTGAGGGGAAGAGACTAGGGTATTGTCTCAGGAAGGCAGACCCACTAAAAGTTCACCAATCTTAATGTTCTGTGCCTGACCACCCCTCCCCCCCCAATCATTAACAGATGAGGAATAGTTTGCTTAGGGCCCAGTAAATGCAGAATTCAAAGAGTTAGGAATGCTGCCTCTAGCAACTTGCAAAACCCAGCAGATGTGATACCTCAAGATATAATGAGTAGATCCTTCAGGATGCTTCCTCTTGCTCCTCTCACCCTGGCTGTGAGTCTCCATGATGGAAATGTCCACATTCCCTCAGTTACTCAATTGGAAAGAAGTCACAGCAAAGCTCTGTGCACCTGGCTGGCACTGCCTGATGTCATTAAGGCCATCTGACTCACTTGCCTCACTCTGATTCTATGCTCAGCAAAAAAGCTCCCATGGAGAGTATCCTTACAGGACAGGGAACACACTGTCCAGCTGACACAAATTTTTAAGTATTGCTTAAAGTTCAAACATATCTTACATGCCCAGAGCTTCTTTCTAAAGGAAAGCCATGCATATTAATCTGGTTGCATATGATTTGTGTCATATGTCTGAGAAACCAGTTGCCTTGGCCTCTTTAGTTGGACCAATTACCAATGTCCCAACAAAGACATCCATTTATAGGCCTTTGGTTGGCCAATCACTATGAGATGGCTCATGTGAAACTCTGCCCAATGCAAGAGCTCCATATGGGATGCTGACAATGTCTACAAATTAGAATCTTCATCTTGGGATAAAGGCACAAGGAATGGAGGCAAGCTGGTCCTGTATCCCTACATGATGAGAGGCCATTGTTCACGTTCTCCCCAGGTCTGCAGGATGCTTCCACGTGGTCCATGAGCACATGCATGCTCCTAGAACTTTTATAGTCTTCCTTTCCACCAGATTAGCCTCACAAGAAATTCATCACCACAGGGCAGCTAGTCTTATTTTTCTGCAGACCTCAAAGAGCCTAATATGCAGCTTGAAAATTATATTTTAGAGTGTGGTTGACATGTCAGTTTTGATAAAGTTGATCAACCCTGGATCCAGAAATTAAAGACTAAATTCTGAGTCATGGTGATTCCGTGCCTCTATAGCTCAACTGTTTCCAACTCCAGCTATATTTACTACATTTGAAACAATTTCCATTTGTTAATTAACCCACACATTTCTATTCCTCCCACCCCTTGGGAAGATGAAGGAAATGGGCATGCCTTCCCTACTCTGGTTGAGGGGCTATTTAGAATTGGTCATTGCTAAATTTGTTTTCCCACTGAACTTCAATTTTCTTTGGATCCTGGGTGCAGTAGAAGGTGGCTGCCCTGGTGAGAGGGACAAAAAGGGGAGAAGAAAAAAGGACACATGTGTTTGGATGGAAAGTAGAAAGATCACAGGCCCAACAGCTATGCAGACTCACAGGTAGGAGCATCTCCAGAAAATGCAAATATGTCCCAATTAACAAGTCCTCACATTTGTTTAGCCTTCGCAATTTACCAAGCACCTCCAGATGCGTGATCTCATTTAGTCTTCCTCGCAACTCTGTGAGCTGGGAAACATAGGCATTAGTTTATATTTCACACAAAGAAAGTTGAGATCAGAGAGGCTATCCAAGGTTACAGGACAGAGGCAGAATTTGAACCATTTGGAAACCCAGTGGGTTTATTGGGTGGATGTCCGCCATGCATTTACTATATCAAGGTTAAGAGCACAAGCTCTGGAATTAAGCAGAGCTGTTTTGACTCATAGCCTCTCCATGTATTAGTTAGTCATAGGACCACGGCATGTCTGCTAATTTCTCTGTCCTCACTGTGCTCATCTATAAAATGGGGATAATAATGCTAACATACCCTATACCACTCTTGTGAGTAATAAGTGATAAAATCTATTCAAAGTGTTTAATGCTATGCCGGAACATAGTTAAGCACATAATAAATGTGCCTTTCTCTCATCATGATGTTGGTTTTATTATTTTAGTAGGAATAGTGGTAAATACCAAGGTATGCATGGCCCCAGACCATTCCACTGCAACTGCATTGTTTCTCTCCTTTTGCCACATATATTCTTCTGTACTGTTTTCCTTCTCCTACCTTCCTATCACACTTACATAAAGCCTCTGATTCTTAAACACACACCCTTGGCCTGCCTCTTATACCTGTCTTAGTCTTTCCCACTCAGATTTACTAGAGCACCACAGGACTCAGAGAAGAGGTATGAAAGCCTAGCCATGGTCCTTTACATGAGTCATCCTTTGGAGGAGAGCTTAGCATTCCCAACATGTCTTTTTGTTTCAGGTTTGCATGTTCCTGTCTCAAGCAAATACATTTGAGGGTCTTCAGGAATTAAGCTAACGAAATATAATTTTCCTTTTCAGTGTGTTAGCTGGGTTAGAGGTTTCAGGATGGAGAAGGACGCGCTGGGTTAGGTGTATTCAGCTGAACTCCCATGTGATGCCTTTTACTTCTGAATTAATTCCCTGGACAAAGTGCCCTTTCTGGCAACAAGATAAACAGGTTCATCTAGAGGTTTGGCTCGCTGGTGTATAAAAGCCCTTCATAACCACAAAGTTGGGCTCTATCCACCCCATGCCTCCAGTCCCTGGTAGGGTACAGTGGCAGGCATTGTATGCTCAGCAAGGTTTCACACCCATTGGGAATCTGAAACAGACACTGCTTACGCCGCAAAGCTCTTTCTGCAGACCTGCAGAGCGGGTGCCAAGATGGCTGCCTCACATCTGCACCCACTGAGCTGCAAGAAAGGCTTCCTTACCCAACCTCACTACTCACAGTCCTGAAATGACTGGACAGGTGGAAACCACTGGCTGGGCAGAAGGCTGATTTCCAGAGCTTCAGAGCAGAGTCAGGCTGTGCTGGCATCTTTTAAGAAGTTGATTCTGAGAAACCTTTCTCCTACGGTCATTCCTATTTTTAGAACAGTTTCACACCTCAGGAGCCTCTACTATCCTTCCCTCCTTGAAGAGACAGTTGAAGAGTTTTCCACTGACTTGTCAAGTGTTCTTTTTATAATATTTCTTTGGCTTTTTCCAACAAAGGATTTAATTTTGGCTTTTTTTTTTTTTTAAAGCATTGGAATTTTGATAGTGGTAACCAAAAGCATCTAAGAGATCAATATTTGTTCATGTACATAAACAGCAAGTTGGCCATTGCTTCTGCCTCCAGGCTTTTATTTAAGTTAATGTGGGCAACTTTGTAGAAGGTCTTGTAACAAACCAAATGAGCCACTGAAAGCAAGCCATTCATGTTAGCCATGAACTTTGATGAACTTTGTTCTGTTGCTTGATAACAATCAGAGCCTAGGAAACTTACAAATAATATTTATTCTGTCTTTGAATATTTTGTCCCTTGAAGTCCAAGGTTTGACTTCCCACAAATGTACAGCCATATAAATGCACCACATCAATGAAAAGGAGAGAATGAATGTCTTTGCAACAATTGCTGTTAGAACAATTGGAAGCCCCCACGAGACAAATAAAAAAAGAACCTCAACCCCTACCTCAACACCATACACAAAATGAATTTGAGATGGGGTATAGACCTAAATAAAAAAGATTTAAACTACAAAATTTTTAGAGGGAAATCTCTCCAAGACTCCAGGTGGTCAAAGGTGTCTTAGTTCACAGAAAGTAATAATCATAAAAAAAAAAAAAAATCAGTAAATTGAACTTCATCAAAACTCTGCTCATGGAAAGACAATGTGAAAACATTAATGGGCAAGCCACAGATTGGAATAAAATATTCACAACACATATATCTGGCAAGGGAACTTGATTCCAAAATATATAAAGAACTCCTGAAATTCAGCAATAACGAGACAAACACCCCAATTTTAACATGGGCCAGGAGCTTGAATAGATACTTTGCAAAGGGAGATATACAATGACTAATAAGCACATGAAAAAGTGGTTAACATCATTTTTCATCAGGAAAATTCAACTTAAAAGCACAATGAGACATAACATGACTGAAATTTTAAGAAACTGACACCACCAAATGTTGGTGAGATTCCAGAGCAACCTGAACTCTCAACTGCTGCTGGCAATGCAGGAGAATTCACCTAATGCAGCAAACAAAACTGTTTGGCAGTTTCTTATAAATTAAAACATATCTTGGGGTGGGTGTTGAGTGATTGAGTGTCTGAGTCTTGATTTCAGCTCAGGTCGTGATCCCATACTGAGCGTGGAGCCTGCTTAAGATTCACTCACTCTCTCTCTCTCCCCTCTGCCCTTCTCCCCTGTTCTCTCTCTTTCTCTCTCTCTCAAAAATAAATAAACATTGGGGCGCCTGGGTGGCGCAGTCGGTTAAGCGTCCGACTTCAGCCAGGTCATGATCTCGCGGTCTGTGAGTTCGAGCCCCGCGTCAGGCTCTGGGCTGATGGCTCAGAGCCTGGAGCCTGTTTCCGATTCTGTGTCTCCCTCTCTCTCTGCCCCTCCCCCGTTCATGCTCTGTCTCTCTCTGTCCCAAAAATAAATAAACGTTGAAAAAAATTAAAAAAAAAATAAATAAACATTAAAAAAAATAAATCATATCTCTACCCCATGTTACAGCAATTCCACTTTGTTTACCCAAGAGGAATGAAAAAATTTTCACAATTTGTGGCTGCCAATTTCCCTTCTCCATATCTTTCTCCATGCCATTCTCTTCTGGAGTTCCTTTTTTCCTATTCCCATCCCTGATTTCTGAATGTACAAATACTGTGCATCATCCACATCCTGGTCTAAGGGGCTGGTCCTCAATGCGGGCCATGTTCAGAGTTGATCAGAGGAACTGAATTATAAGAACCAACTTGCCAATGGGGCATCTGGGTGGCTCAGCTGGCTGAGCATCCGACTCTTGGTTTTGGCTCAGGTCATGATCTCACAGTTTCATGAGTTTGGGCCTTGTGTTAGGATCTATGCTGGCAGCACCGGGCCTGCTTGGGATTCTCTCTCTCCCTCTCTCTCTGCCCCTCCCCCACTTGCTCTCTCTCTCTTTCTCTCTCTCTCTCTGTCTCTCAAAATAAATAAACAAAAAAAATAATAAAATTAAAAAATTAAAAGAACCAAATTCCCAAAAGACTGGTTGATTAACCAGGATGCCAGTATATCCATTTGCAATTAGAAGTGTAATTTTCAAGCCACAATATTAGACTCTCTCCAATGGTAAGGAAAAGATCACTCTGGGAAACCAGATTACTTGAGTGGATAGGGGTTTCATGGGAAAGTGAGGAAGTACAGGGAACCATGAGCAAGTAGAGCATCCTGGATGTGCTGAGGACTGCTAGTGGACTGTTATACTTTTGTGCACCTGCAGTCTATAATCTGTTTCTAACCAGTCTAAGAGGATGTTCTCGGCTACCCTAGTTAATGAATGGGTTTACAGGTAGGTAGGGGAATGAAGGCAGGGAAATAGCCTCTTCTTTTCTGAAGGATAGTGGAAGAGTCCTTTCATGAAACACTGTATAATGGAGTTGAGGGATTTGGGAAGTTCGGGAAAGACTTTTAGCTCCATTCTCAGTTCAGATACCTTCTCCAGAATCCCTCTCCTAATATAAGTGCCCATGCCACCCTGATCTATCCTTTTTTGCTCTTTTAAGACTATATTATAATGTTTGCATATGTCCATAACCTGTTACATTAGAATTATGTCTTACACATCTTTTTCTCCCCAATCCTGGCACAGTTCTGGCACACAGTTGGTATTCAATAAATGTATGTGGTATTAGCTAAAAATCTGTTGTTTTTGGAATTTGGCTAAAATTTGAAACATCACCATGCTTTCTCAGAATGTTACCTCTTCATTATAATCTTATTTTCTAAAGTTTGTTCATTTATTTTGAGAGAGAGAGGGAGAGCGAGCATGAGTTGGGGAGGGGCAGAGAGAGATAATTCCAAGCAGGCTCTTTACTGTCAGTGCAGAGCCCCCCATCTGGGGGTCAATCTCATGAACCGTGAGATCATGACCTAAGCTGAAATCAAGAGTCGGACGCTTGCTTCACTGAGCCACCCAGACGCCCCTCATTATAATTTTAGTGTGAAGAGAACTGTAGAGGTCACTAGATCACAGCCCAACTCAGAGGGGAAGGTATTTGACTTCTGGCATCCTGTGCCCATTTATGGCCCTCCTGATCTCCTGGTTTCCGGTACCTTTTCTCTTGCACTTCCCTCCTGGGGGCCTCAGGGAAGTAGAACCCCCAAGACTCTGCCATATCTCAATCCAAAGACAGCCTTTACGAAAGAAAGCCTTTGTGTCTCATTGAAAGAATTTAAAAAAATTTTTTAAATGTTTTTCAGTTTTGAGAGAGAGGGAGAGAGAAAGAATGAGCAGGGGAGGGTTGGTGGGGGGGGGGGGGGGGGAGACACACAAAACCCAAACCAGGCCCCAGGCGCTGAGCTGTTAGCACCAAGCCGGATGGGGCGGGGGTCCTCTAACCCACCAAAGTGAGATCACGACCTGAGCGGAAGTTGAATGCTTAACTGAGCCACCCAGGAGCTCCAAAAGAAAATTTTCTTTACTTTGTGCCTATTCCTTCCTGCAGACCCTTCCCCAGATGATGGTATCTTGATTTTAGTGAGGAGTTATAGGAAGGGAGGGGAGGACCCTGCCTACCTGCCTGGAGCTCTCCAAGCCGGAGGCCAACTTCCACGCCTTGCAGAAAGAAGGCTCCAGGCTCTACACAAGCACAGCGCTCCAGCACCACGAGTTTTGCAGGCCCCAACCCACAGAGCCAGTTGCTGAAGCCGCTGCTAGGGCAATGAAGACCGAGACCCTTCTTAAAAAAAAACTTTACAAAATTATTTTAATTACTGTGCGGACCTTGTAACTCCATCCAGCACAGTCATCTGTACTCTCCTGCAGCAAATATTCTTGAAATCCCACCAGTGTATGCGTGTCTCTCCTCTGCCCTTATTCAATCCCAAGCAAATGGGTATCCTTATGAATGTCCTCCTGAGAGCACGGGAAACCCTTGACATCGGTCCCTCTCCTTTTCACTCTACTTTTTGTATCTCATTAGAACTTCTAGCACGTAATTATTTTTCAGTAGTTTTGGCAACAGGGCAAGAAAGAGGGTGCTAAGCTTGGCTGTGGCCAGGAGAAATATTTAAAAGAGTATTTACCTTCCATTTGGTCTAAACCAGTCATTCCCAAACCTGCTGCTCATTGTAACCACCCTGGGGAACTTTCAAAACTAATGATGCCTGGATGTCAGCCCAGAGGTCTGATTTAATTGATCTGGGATGCAGCCTGGACATCTGGCTCTGTGTGTGTGTGTGTGTGTGTGTGTGTGTGTGTGTGTGTGTGTTTAACTTTCCACGTTGTTCTCAGGTTGAAAACTACTGAAAGAAATTCCTCATTTCTCTTCCTAACCTGAAAAAGTTGGGTTCTTAGCCCAGGTGGGTGATCCAGGGATCTGGCACCGGTCTCTTTACTGCAGCTCAGCGCTGCATGGCCTTGGAAAATCCGCGCGCGCGACGACGCTAAACACGTGGCGCCGGGGCGGGCGGGG